>NW_027448981.1:280000-287500 GCF_030867145.1 Opisthocomus hoazin
GGCACGGCCGCTCCGCTGCCCCCCCCCACCCCGCCACCCCCCCACCGCCGCCCCGGCCGAGAGCGCACAAGCAGCCCCTGCCGCCGCCCCCCCCCCCCCCCCCCGACTCAAACCTCAATCTTCTCGGAAAAGAGGCCCCGTCCCCAGCCTACCTCAGCGCAAGGCTCCCCGCCTGCTCCTCGACCCCGTCTCTCAGTCTCTGTCTCCCCCTTCTGCCGCGGGGAAGCGCCCGCCCCTTGCCGGCGGGTGGGCGGGGCGGGCCGGCTCGGGTTCCGGTTGCTAAGCAGCAGGGTGGCACTCGTTGACCCCGGGCGCCGCTCCGTCTGCCGATGGGCGGGCCGGTGCTGGCTCTCAAGAACTTTTTGTAACTGTTTCCCTGCTCTGCTTTGGTTTTGTTTTTTTTTCTCGCCCACCGTCAGAACCGATGCAGAGTAAGAAAGCCTTCAGCGAGACAGTCCGGCCAAGCTTAGCGCCTTCCACTAGATACGGCGAAGTCTCGGAAACGGGGGGTGGCGAGGGGAATTTCAGGCGCGCGCCGCCTCCCCCCTCCTGCACCACCCCCCCCCGCAAGCGACGGGAAGGGGCGCCGCTTTCCATCAGCTCGGCTGAAACGCCCGAGGACGGGGCGGCGTCTCTGTTTCAAAAGCGGAAAAAGAAATAAAAAAGCAACAAAAACCAAAAAATTCCCGCCGCCCCCCCCAACCCACCCCCGTGCAGGCACCCCTGCAAACGGGCCTCCGGCAGGGCCGGCCTGCCGCCCCCAGCCACCCCCCGCAAGCCCCCCCACCGCCGCCCCGGCTGAGAGAGCACAGGAACCCCGCCGCCGGCCCTTCCCACCCCGTGCAGGCACCCCTGCATACGGGCCTCCGGCAGGGCCGGCCTGCCGCCCCCAGCCACCCCCCGCAAGCCCCCTCACCGCCGCCCCGGCTCAGAGAGCACAGGCACCCCGCCGCCGCCCCTTCCCACCCCGTGCAGGCACCCCTGCATACGGGCCTCCGGCAGGGCCGGCCTGCCGCCCCCAGCCACCCCCCGCAAGCCCCCCCCACCGCCGCCCCGGCTCAGAGAGCACAGGCAGCCCGCCGCAGGCCCACCCACCCCGTGCAGGCACCCCTGCATACGGGCCTCCGGCAGGGCCGGCCTGCCGACCCCAGCCACCCCCCGCAAGCCCCCCCACCGCCGCCCCGACTGAGACAGCACAGGCAGCCCGCCGCCGGCCCTTCCCACCCCGTGCAGGCACCCCTGCATACGGGCCTCCGGCAGGGCCGGCCTGCCGCCCACAGCCACCCCCCGCAACCCCCCCCACCGCCGCCCCGGCTGAGAGAGCACAGGCAGCCCGCCGCCGGCCCTTCCCACCCCGTGCAGGCACCCCTGCAAACGGGCCTCCGGCAGGGCCGGCCTGCCGACCCCAGCCACCCCCCGCAAGCCCCCCCCACCGCCGCCCCGGCTCAGAGAGCACAGGCAGCCCGCCGCAGGCCCACCCACCCCGTGCAGGCACCCCTGCATACGGGCCTCCGGCAGGGCCGGCCTGCCGACCCCAGCCACCCCCCGCAAGCCCCCCCACCGCCGCCCCGACTGAGACAGCACAGGCAGCCCGCCGCCGGCCCTTCCCACCCCGTGCAGGCACCCCTGCATACGGGCCTCCGGCAGGGCCGGCCTGCCGCCCCCAGCCACCCGCCGCAGGCCCCCCCACCGCCGCCCCGGCTGAGACAGCACAGGCAGCCCGCCGCCGCCCCTTCCCACCCCGTGCAGGCACCCCTGCATACGGGCCTCCGGCAGGGCCGGCCTGCCGCCCCCAGCCACCCCCCACAAGCCCCCCCACCGCCGCCTCGGCTGAGAGAGCACAGGCACCCCGCCGCCGGCCCTTCCTACCCCGTGCAGGCACCCCTGCATACGGGCCTCCGGCCGGGCCGGCCTGCCGCCCCCAGCCACCCCCCACAAGCCCCCCCACCGCCGCCCCGGCTGAGACAGCACAGGCAGCCCGCCGCCGCCCCTTCCCACCCCGTGCAGGCACCCCTGCATACGGGCCTCCGGCAGGACCGGCCTGCCGCCCCCAGACAACCCCCGCAAGCCCCCCCACCGCTGCCCCGGCTGAGAGAGCACAGGCACCCCGCCGCCGCCCCTTCCCACCCCGTGCAGGCACCCCTGCATACGGGCCTCCGGCAGGGCCGGCCTGCCGCCCCCAGCCACCCCCCGCAACCCCCCCCCACCGCCGCCCCGGCTCAGAGAGCACAGGCAGCCCGCCGCAGGCCCACCCACCCCGTGCAGGCACCCCTGCATACGGGCCTCCGGCAGGGCCGGCCTGCCGCCCCCAGCCACCCCCCGCAAGCCCCCCCCACCGCCGCCCCGGCTCAGAGAGCACAGGCAGCCCGCCGCAGGCCCACCCACCCCGTGCAGGCACCCCTGCATACGGGCCTCCGGCAGGGCCGGCCTGCCGACCCCAGCCACCCCCCGCAAGCCCCCCCACCGCCGCCCCGACTGAGACAGCACAGGCAGCCCGCCGCCGGCCCTTCCCACCCCGTGCAGGCACCCCTGCATACGGGCCTCCGGCAGGGCCGGCCTGCCGCCCCCAGCCACCCGCCGCAGGCCCCCCCACCGCCGCCCCGGCTGAGAGAGCACAGGCAGCCCGCCGCCGCCCCTTCCCACCCCGTGCAGGCACCCCTGCATACGGGCCTCCGGCAGGGCCGGCCTGCCGCCCCCAGCCACCCCCCGCAAGCCCCCCCACCGCCGCCCCGGCTGAGAGAGCACAGGCAGCCCGCCGCCGGCCCTTCCCACCCCGTGCAGGCACCCCTGCATAGGGGCCTCCGGCAGGGCCGGCCTGCCGCCCCCAGCCACCCCCCGCAAGCCCCCCCACCGCCGCCCCGGCTGAGAGAGCACAGGCAGCCCGCCGCCGCCCCTACCCACCCCGTGCAGGCACCCCTGCATACGGGCCTCCGGCAGGGCCGGCCTGCCGCCCCCAGCCACCCCCCACAACCCCCCCACCGCCGCCCCGGCTGAGACAGCACAGGCACCCCGCCGCCGCCCCTTCCCACCCCGTGCAGGCACCCCTGCATACGGGCCTCCGGCACGGCCGGCCTGCCGCCCCCAGCCACCCCCCGCAACCCCCCCCCACCGCCGCCCCGGCTCAGAGAGCACAGGCAGCCCGCCGCAGGCCCACCCACCCCGTGCAGGCACCCCTGCATAGGGGCCTCCGGCAGGGCCGGCCTGCCGCCCCCAGCCACCCCCCACAAGCCCCCCCACCGCCGCCCCGGCTGAGACAGCACAGGCAGCCCGCCGCAGGCCCACCCACCCCGTGCAGGCACCCCTGCATACGGGCCTCCGGCAGGGCCGGCCTGCCGCCCCCAGCCACCCCCCGCAAGCCCCCCCACCGCCGCCCCGACTGAGACAGCACAGGCAGCCCGCCGCCGGCCCTTCCCACCCCGTGCAGGCACCCCTGCATACGGGCCTCCGGCAGGGCCGGCCTGCCGACCCCAGCCACCCCCCGCAAGCCCCCCCACCGCCGCCCCGGCTGAGAGAGCACAGGCAGCCCGCCGCCGCCCCTTCCCACCCCGTGCAGGCACCCCTGCATACGGGCCTCCGGCAGGGCCGGCCTGCCGCCCCCAGCCACCCCCCGCAAGCCCCCCCACCGCCGCCCCGGCTGAGAGAGCACAGGCAGCCCGCCGCCGGCCCTTCCCACCCCGTGCAGGCACCCCTGCATAGGGGCCTCCGGCAGGGCCGGCCTGCCGCCCCCAGCCACCCCCCGCAAGCCCCCCCACCGCCGCCCCGGCTGAGAGAGCACAGGCAGCCCGCCGCCGCCCCTTCCCACCCCGTGCAGGCACCCCTGCATACGGGCCTCCGGCAGGGCCGGCCTGCCGCCCCCAGCCACCCCCCACAACCCCCCCACCGCCGCCCCGGCTGAGACAGCACAGGCACCCCGCCGCCGCCCCTTCCCACCCCGTGCAGGCACCCCTGCATACGGGCCTCCGGCACGGCCGGCCTGCCGCCCCCAGCCACCCCCCACAAGCCCCCCCACCGCCGCCCCGGCTGAGACAGCACAGGCAGCCCGCCGCCGGCCCTTCCCACCTCGTGCAGGCACCCCTGCATAGGGGCCTCCGGCAGGGCCGGCCTGCCGCCCCCAGCCACCCCCCACAAGCCCCCCCACCGCCGCCCCGGCTGAGACAGCACAGGCAGCCCGCCGCCGCCCCTTCCCACCCCGTGCAGGCACCCCTGCATACGGGCCTCCGGCACGGCCGGCCTGCCGCCCCCAGCCACCCCCCACAAGCCCCCCCACCGCCGCCCCGGCTGAGAGAGCACAGGCACCCCGCCGCCGCCCCTTCCCACCCCGTGCAGGCACCCCTGCATACGGGCCTCCAGCACGGGCGACCCGCTCTGTCCGCAGGGAGGACAGGTCTACCCCTTCTGCCGGCAGGGAGGCCAGGTCTACCCCTTCTGCCGGCAGGGAGGCCAGGTCTACCCGTTTTACCTGCAGGGAGGCCAGGTCTACCCGTTCTGGTGGCAGGGAGACCAGGTCTACCCGCTCTGCCGGCAGGGATGCCAGGTCTACCCGTTTTACCGGCAGGGATGCCAGGTCTACCCATTTTCCGGCAGGGATGCCCGGTCTACCCGTTCTGGCTGCAGGGAGACCAGGTCTACCCGTTTTTCCTGCAGGGAGACCAGGTCTACCCGTTCTGCCGGCAGGGAGGCCAGGTCTACCCGTTTTACCGGCAGGGAGGCCAGGTCTACCCGTATTGCCGGCAGGGAGGCCAGGTCTACCCGTTTTACCGGCAGGGATGCCAGGTCTACCCGTTCTAGCGGCAGGGAGACCAGGTCTACCCGTATTGCCGGCAGGGATGCCAGGTCTACCCGTTTTACCGGCAGGGATGCCAGGTCTACCCATTTACCGGCAGGGATGCCAGGTCTACCCGTTCTGGCTGCAGGGAGGCCAGGTCTACCCATATTGCCGGCAGGGAGACCAGGTCTACCCATTTACCGGCAGGGAGACCAGGTCTACCCGTTCTGGCGGCAGGGAGAACAGGTCTACCCTTTTTGCCGGCAGGGAGACCAGGTCTACCCGTTTTGCCGGCAGGGAGACCAGGTCTACCCGTTCTGGCTGCAGGGAGACCAGGTCTACCCGTTTTGCCGGCAGGGATAACAGGTCTACCCGATTTACCTGCAGGGAGACCAGGTCTACCCATTTACCGGCAGGGAGACCAGGTCTACCCGTTTTGCCGGCAGGGATGCCAGGTCTACCCGTTCTGGCGGCAGGGAGAACAGGTCTACCCGTTTTACCTGCAGGGAGAACAGGTCTACCCGTTTTACCGGCAGGGAGACCAGGTCTACCCGTTTTGCCGGCAGGGATGCCAGGTCTACCCGTTTTACCTGCAGGGATGCCAGGTCTACCCGTTTTACCGGCAGGGAGGCCAGGTCTACCCGTTCTGCCGGCAGGGAGGCCAGGTCTACCCGTTCTAGCGGCAGGGAGACCAGGTCTATCCATTTACCGGCAGGGAGACCAGGTCTACCCGTTTTGCCGGCAGGGATGCCAGGTCTACCCGTTTTGCCGGCAGGGATAACAGGTCTACCCGTTTTACCTGCAGGGAGGCCAGGTCTACCTGTTTTACCGGCAGGGAGACCAGGTCTACCCGTTTTGCCGGCAGGGATGCCAGGTCTACCCGTCTGGCGGCAGGGAGACCAGGTCTACCCGTTCTGCCGGCAGGGACGCCAGGTCTACCCGTTTTACCTGCACGGAGACCAGGTCTACCCGTTTTACCGGCAGGGAGGCCAGGTCTACCCGTTCTGGCGGCAGGGAGAACAGGTCTACCCTTTTTGCCGGCAGGGAGACCAGGTCTACCCGTTTTGCCGGCAGGGATAACAGGTCTACCCGTTTTACCTGCAGGGAGACCAGGTCTACCCGTTTTACCGGCAGGGAGACCAGGTCTACCCGTTTTGCCGGCAGGGATGCCAGGTCTACCCGTTCTGCCGGCAGGGAGGCCAGGTCTTCCCGTTTTACCGGCAGGGAGGCCAGGTCTACCCGTTTTACCTGCAGGGAGAACAGGTCTACCCGTTTTACCGGCAGGGAGACCAGGTCTACCCGTTTTGCCGGCAGGGATGCCAGGTCTACCCGTTGTGGCGGCAGGGAGGCCAGGTCTACCCGTTCTGCCGGCAGGGAGGCCAGGTCTACCCGTTTTACCTGCAGGGAGGCCAGGTCTACCCGTTTTGGCGGCAGGGAGACCAGGTCTACCCGTTTTGCCGGCAGGGATGCCAGGTCTACCCGCTTCCGGCAGGGATGCCAGGTCTACCCGGTTCCAGGCAGGGAGGCCTCGTCTACCCGTTCTGCCGGCAGGGAGGCCAGGTCTACCCGTTTTACCGGCAGGGATGCCAGGTCTACCCGCTTCCGGCAGGGATGCCAGGTCTACCCGGTTCCAGGCAGGGAGGCCTCGTCTACCCGTTCTGCCGGCAGGGAGGCCAGGTCTACCCGTTTTACCGTCCGCCGGGTCCGGTGTGCCCGATGTGGCCGCCGGAGCTGCCGGCGGAAAGGGATGCCTCGTCTACCTCGCTCCGGCGGGACTTTGGCTCCACCGCGGTTCTGGCAGGTAGACGTCTTGCCCGGTTCTTCTTCGGAGCTGCCGAAGGGGTCGCTGCTTTGCGCTGCCTCCAGTTACGTCATGGTAAGAGTCGGCGGCGCTCGCGCGCCTCCCCGCTGGGGGAAGACGGTTCTCTTCGAGCCCGCCGGGGCCGGGGACCTCGCTGTCCGTATACTAGGGCAGAGGGCTGGCGCTCGCGGACCAGCGCCATCGAACCGCTGCAGCTACTCGCGGTTCAGCCGGCAGACTCGGGCGTTGCACGGCGGCTGTGGCCGTGGCCGTTCTGCCTCCTACCTATCGCGCACGGCGCTTCCGACTGCCAGAAGCCGCGCGAAGCCGCTGCTTGCCCGCAGGCTCCGGTGGCCGTTGCCGACTGGAGCGAGGGCTCCAAGAGGGGTTTCTCCAGGGCCGGGCCGAGACCGGCGGCGGTCGCCGGCACTCGAACGCTTGTCACCCGCGGCTCAGCCGGCAGACTCGGGCGTTGCCCGGCGGCCCTGGCCGTGGCCGTTCTGCCTCCTACCTATCGCGCACGGCGCTTCCGACTGCCAGAAGCCGCGCGAAGCCGCTGCTTGCCCGCAGGCTCCGGTGGCCGTTGCCGACTGGAGCGAGGGCTCCAAGAGGGATTTCTCCAGGGCCGGGCCGAGACGGGCGGCGGTCGCCGGCACTCGAACGCTTGTCACCCGCGGCTCAGCCGGCAGACTCGGGCGTTGCCCGGCGGCCCTGGCCGTGGCCGTTCTGCCTCCTACCTATCGCGCACGGCGGTTCCGACTGCCAGAAGCCGCGCGAAGCCGCTGCTTGCCCGCAGGCTCCGGTGGCCGTTGCCGACTGGAGCGAGGGCTCCAAGAGGGGTTTCTCCAGGGCCGGGCCGAGACGGGCGGCGGTCGCCGGCACTCGAACGCTTGTCACCCGCGGCTCAGCCGGCGGACTCGGGCGTTGCCCGGCG
>NW_027448981.1:302500-307500 GCF_030867145.1 Opisthocomus hoazin
CGCCCCGACTGAGACAGCACAGGCAGCCCGCCGCCGGCCCTTCCCACCCCGTGCAGGCACCCCTGCATACGGGCCTCCGGCAGGGCCGGCCTGCCGCCCCCAGCCACCCGCCGCAGGCCCCCCCACCGCCGCCCCGGCTGAGACAGCACAGGCAGCCCGCCGCCGCCCCTTCCCACCCCGTGCAGGCACCCCTGCATACGGGCCTCCGGCAGGGCCGGCCTGCCGCCCCCAGCCACCCCCCACAAGCCCCCCCACCGCCGCCTCGGCTGAGAGAGCACAGGCACCCCGCCGCCGGCCCTTCCTACCCCGTGCAGGCACCCCTGCATACGGGCCTCCGGCCGGGCCGGCCTGCCGCCCCCAGCCACCCCCCACAAGCCCCCCCACCGCCGCCCCGGCTGAGACAGCACAGGCAGCCCGCCGCCGCCCCTTCCCACCCCGTGCAGGCACCCCTGCATACGGGCCTCCGGCAGGACCGGCCTGCCGCCCCCAGACAACCCCCGCAAGCCCCCCCACCGCTGCCCCGGCTGAGAGAGCACAGGCACCCCGCCGCCGCCCCTTCCCACCCCGTGCAGGCACCCCTGCATACGGGCCTCCGGCAGGGCCGGCCTGCCGCCCCCAGCCACCCCCCGCAACCCCCCCCCACCGCCGCCCCGGCTCAGAGAGCACAGGCAGCCCGCCGCAGGCCCACCCACCCCGTGCAGGCACCCCTGCATACGGGCCTCCGGCAGGGCCGGCCTGCCGACCCCAGCCACCCCCCGCAAGCCCCCCCACCGCCGCCCCGACTGAGACAGCACAGGCAGCCCGCCGCCGGCCCTTCCCACCCCGTGCAGGCACCCCTGCATACGGGCCTCCGGCAGGGCCGGCCTGCCGCCCCCAGCCACCCGCCGCAGGCCCCCCCACCGCCGCCCCGGCTGAGAGAGCACAGGCAGCCCGCCGCCGCCCCTTCCCACCCCGTGCAGGCACCCCTGCATACGGGCCTCCGGCAGGGCCGGCCTGCCGCCCCCAGCCACCCCCCGCAAGCCCCCCCACCGCCGCCCCGGCTGAGAGAGCACAGGCAGCCCGCCGCCGGCCCTTCCCACCCCGTGCAGGCACCCCTGCATAGGGGCCTCCGGCAGGGCCGGCCTGCCGCCCCCAGCCACCCCCCGCAAGCCCCCCCACCGCCGCCCCGGCTGAGAGAGCACAGGCAGCCCGCCGCCGCCCCTACCCACCCCGTGCAGGCACCCCTGCATACGGGCCTCCGGCAGGGCCGGCCTGCCGCCCCCAGCCACCCCCCACAACCCCCCCACCGCCGCCCCGGCTGAGACAGCACAGGCACCCCGCCGCCGGCCCTTCCCACCCCGTGCAGGCACCCCTGCATACGGGCCTCCGGCACGGCCGGCCTGCCGCCCCCAGCCACCCCCCGCAACCCCCCCCCACCGCAGCCCCGGCTCAGAGAGCACAGGCAGCCCGCCGCAGGCCCACCCACCCCGTGCAGGCACCCCTGCATAGGGGCCTCCGGCAGGGCCGGCCTGCCGCCCCCAGCCACCCCCCACAAGCCCCCCCACCGCCGCCCCGGCTGAGACAGCACAGGCAGCCCGCCGCAGGCCCACCCACCCCGTGCAGGCACCCCTGCATACGGGCCTCCGGCAGGGCCGGCCTGCCGCCCCCAGCCACCCCCCGCAAGCCCCCCCACCGCCGCCCCGACTGAGACAGCACAGGCAGCCCGCCGCCGGCCCTTCCCACCCCGTGCAGGCACCCCTGCATACGGGCCTCCGGCAGGGCCGGCCTGCCGACCCCAGCCACCCCCCGCAAGCCCCCCCACCGCCGCCCCGGCTGAGAGAGCACAGGCAGCCCGCCGCCGCCCCTTCCCACCCCGTGCAGGCACCCCTGCATACGGGCCTCCGGCACGGCCGGCCTGCCGCCCCCAGCCACCCCCCGCAAGCCCCCCCACCGCCGCCCCGGCTGAGAGAGCACAGGCAGCCCGCCGCCGGCCCTTCCCACCCCGTGCAGGCACCCCTGCATAGGGGCCTCCGGCAGGGCCGGCCTGCCGCCCCCAGCCACCCCCCGCAAGCCCCCCCACCGCCGCCCCGGCTGAGAGAGCACAGGCAGCCCGCCGCCGCCCCTTCCCACCCCGTGCAGGCACCCCTGCATACGGGCCTCCGGCAGGGCCGGCCTGCCGACCCCAGCCACCCCCCACAACCCCCCCACCGCCGCCCCGGCTGAGACAGCACAGGCACCCCGCCGCCGCCCCTTCCCACCCCGTGCAGGCACCCCTGCATACGGGCCTCCGGCACGGCCGGCCTGCCGCCCCCAGCCACCCCCCACAAGCCCCCCCACCGCCGCCCCGGCTGAGAGAGCACAGGCAGCCCGCCGCCGGCCCTTCCCACCTCGTGCAGGCACCCCTGCATAGGGGCCTCCGGCAGGGCCGGCCTGCCGCCCCCAGCCACCCCCCACAAGCCCCCCCACCGCCGCCCCGGCTGAGACAGCACAGGCAGCCCGCCGCCGCCCCTTCCCACCCCGTGCAGGCACCCCTGCATACGGGCCTCCGGCACGGCCGGCCTGCCGCCCCCAGCCACCCCCCACAAGCCCCCCCACCGCCGCCCCGGCTGAGAGAGCACAGGCACCCCGCCGCCGCCCCTTCCCACCCCGTGCAGGCACCCCTGCATACGGGCCTCCAGCACGGGCGACCCGCTCTGTCCGCAGGGAGGACAGGTCTACCCCTTCTGCCGGCAGGGAGGCCAGGTCTACCCCTTCTGCCGGCAGGGAGGCCAGGTCTACCCGTTTTACCTGCAGGGAGGCCAGGTCTACCCGTTCTGGCGGCAGGGAGACCAGGTCTACCCGCTCTGCCGGCAGGGATGCCAGGTCTACCCGTTTTACCGGCAGGGATGCCAGGTCTACCCATTTTCCGGCAGGGATGCCCGGTCTACCCGTTCTGGCTGCAGGGAGACCAGGTCTACCCGTTTTTCCTGCAGGGAGACCAGGTCTACCCGTTCTGCCGGCAGGGAGGCCAGGTCTACCCGTTTTACCGGCAGGGAGGCCAGGTCTACCCGTATTGCCGGCAGGGAGGCCAGGTCTACCCGTTTTACCGGCAGGGATGCCAGGTCTACCCGTTCTAGCGGCAGGGAGACCAGGTCTACCCGTATTGCCGGCAGGGATGCCAGGTCTACCCGTTTTACCGGCAGGGATGCCAGGTCTACCCATTTACCGGCAGGGATGCCAGGTCTACCCGTTCTGGCTGCAGGGAGGCCAGGTCTACCCATATTGCCGGCAGGGAGACCAGGTCTACCCATTTACCGGCAGGGAGACCAGGTCTACCCGTTCTGGCGGCAGGGAGAACAGGTCTACCCTTTTTGCCGGCAGGGAGACCAGGTCTACCCGTTTTGCCGGCAGGGAGACCAGGTCTACCCGTTCTGGCTGCAGGGAGACCAGGTCTACCCGTTTTGCCGGCAGGGATAACAGGTCTACCCGATTTACCTGCAGGGAGACCAGGTCTACCCATTTACCGGCAGGGAGACCAGGTCTACCCGTTTTGCCGGCAGGGATGCCAGGTCTACCCGTTCTGGCGGCAGGGAGAACAGGTCTACCCGTTTTACCTGCAGGGAGAACAGGTCTACCCGTTTTACCGGCAGGGAGACCAGGTCTACCCGTTTTGCCGGCAGGGATGCCAGGTCTACCCGTTTTACCTGCAGGGATGCCAGGTCTACCCGTTTTACCGGCAGGGAGGCCAGATCTACCCGTTCTGCCGGCAGGGAGGCCAGGTCTACCCGTTCTAGCGGCAGGGAGACCAGGTCTACCCATTTACCGGCAGGGAGACCAGGTCTACCCGTTTTGCCGGCAGGGATGCCAGGTCTACCCGTTTTGCCGGCAGGGATAACAGGTCTACCCGTTTTACCTGCAGGGAGGCCAGGTCTACCTGTTTTACCGGCAGGGAGACCAGGTCTACCCGTTTTGCCGGCAGGGATGCCAGGTCTACCCGTTCTGGCGGCAGGGAGACCAGGTCTACCCGTTCTGCCGGCAGGGACGCCAGGTCTACCCGTTTTACCTGCACGGAGACCAGGTCTACCCGTTTTACCGGCAGGGAGGCCAGGTCTACCCGTTCTGGCGGCAGGGAGAACAGGTCTACCCTTTTTGCCGGCAGGGAGACCAGGTCTACCCGTTTTGCCGGCAGGGATAACAGGTCTACCCGTTTTACCTGCAGGGAGACCAGGTCTACCCGTTTTACCGGCAGGGAGACCAGGTCTACCCGTTTTGCCGGCAGGGATGCCAGGTCTACCCGTTCTGCCGGCAGGGAGGCCAGGTCTACCCGTTTTACCGGCAGGGAGGCCAGGTCTACCCGTTTTACCTGCAGGGAGAACAGGTCTACCCGTTTTACCGGCAGGGAGACCAGGTCTACCCGTTTTGCCGGCAGGGATGCCAGGTCTACCCGTTGTGGCGGCAGGGAGGCCAGGTCTACCCGTTCTGCCGGCAGGGAGGCCAGGTCTACCCGTTTTACCTGCAGGGAGGCCAGGTCTACCCGTTTTGGCGGCAGGGAGACCAGGTCTACCCGTTTTGCCGGCAGGGATGCCAGGTCTACCCGCTTCCGGCAGGGATGCCAGGTCTACCCGGTTCCAGGCAGGGAGGCCTCGTCTACCCGTTCTGCCGGCAGGGAGGCCAGGTCTACCCGTTTTACCGGCAGGGATGCCAGGTCTACCCGCTTCCGGCAGGGATGCCAGGTCTACCCGGTTCCAGGCAGGGAGGCCTCGTCTACCCGTTCTGCCGGCAGGGAGGCCAGGTCTACCCGTTTTACCGTCCGCCGGGTCCGGTGTGCCCGATGTGGCCGCCGGAGCTGCCGGCGGAAAGGGATGCCTCGTCTACCTCGCTCCGGCGGGACTTTGGCTCCACCGCGGTTCTGGCAGGTAGACGTCTTGCCCGGTTCTTCTTCGGAGCTGCCGAAGGGGTCGCTGCTTTGCGCTGCCTCCAGTTACGTCATGGTAAGAGTCGGCGGCGCTCGCGCGCCTCCCCGCTGGGGGAAGACGGTTCTC
>NW_027448981.1:312500-315000 GCF_030867145.1 Opisthocomus hoazin
CGCTCTCCTCGTCCTGTCGCCCGCCGCCGCCGTCGTCTCGTGCGGCTCGTCCTCCGACGCGCGCGGGTGCGTCGACCTGTCGGCCGCGGACGCCGCGCCCCCGCCGGCTCCCCGCTTCCCGCGTCTGCGCGGGAAGCAAGAGGGGGGGATGCCGGCGGGGCAACGCGGCGAGCACGGCCGGCAGAGCACCGGCCTGCTCGGCGGGCCGGGGGGCGAGCGTCGAGCGACGGCGGCGGCACCGGGGGCCGCAAGCGCGACAGCCGAGGGGTGTCGCCGTCTTCGGGGGGCGGCAGCTCCTGGGGGGGGGGGGTGGGGCGGCGCCGGCGGCGGCGCCGTCTACCCCCCCGCGCGCGGGACAGGGCTGTCTCCGGGTGTTCCGGGCCGTGGCGCGGGTGTGCGCACGGCGTTTCGGGCGGCGCGGCGGCCGGACCCGCGAACCTCCCCTCCGACCCGGCACGGCTGCCTCTCGAAGAGGGAGCCGTGGCGGAAGGGGGGGGCGCGAGCACGGTCTCGGCCGCTGGCGCCGCCCGGGGCGGGCGAGGCCCCCCCCCGGCCGGGTCGCGTCCCGCGCGAGCGGGCGGCCCGAGCCACGTCTCTCCCCCCGGGCGCAGCGCCGGGCTATCGAGGGAAACCCCGGGCCCCGGGGCTAAGGAGGACGAGGTGGTGGCGGCGGATGCCGGGCGCGCCCCCGCGGGCGGACGCTCCCCCGAGGGCGGCAGCCGGGGGAGGCACCCCCGCGGGGCCATGCAGGTCGTTTCCCTCACCCCAGGGCCAGGTACCTAGCGTCCGCGCTTCGGCGGCCCTCCCTCGGCCGAGTCCGGGGGTCAAAGGCCAAAGGAGCCGGGCGGCGGTTTAAAGACTCGAGCGGCACGGCGCGAGCCGCGGGGGGGGCGTCCGCCCCCGCGGGCCGCCGTGCCGGAGAAGGGGGGGCGTCTCGCTGCCCCAACCTGCCCCCCCTCTCCGCGGGCCGGTCTCGGCGGAGAGACCGCGGCGCGGGTCGGCCGCGGCCGACCTGCCCGCCCTCGCAAACGGGGCCACCCGCCGGCCGGAGCGCGGGCTCCGCGCCGGGGGAAAGAAAGGCGCGGCGAGCCCCCGCGGGGGGGGGCGGCCGCCGGGGGGCCGCCCCGCGCCTTTGGACGCTCGCGCTGCGGCCGCGCTCGGGGCGCGCCGCGCTCCCCTCTCCCGCTCCTCGCCCCGCCCTCGGCGCCCAGGGAAAGAAAGGGGGGGGCGAGCCACACCCCCCCAGGCCGAGCGGCGGCGGCGCCGCTCGGCGTGCCGGTCGGTGCCGGTCGTCCGTCGGGTCGTCCGGGAGGGTTCCCCGGCCGCATCCGCTGGCGGCCGTCCTGTCCCGCGTTTCCCCGCCCGTCGCTTCCGTCTCGAGGGCGGGCGCGCGGCGCGGGGGCGTCCCGCTCCGGGTCTTCGCGTGGAAACGGGGAGAGTGGGAGCCGCCCCCCGCGCTCAGCGCCGTCCGCCTTTCCGCTGGGGCCGTGCCGGCGGCCCCAGGGGGCCGAGGCGAGAAGCGGCTGCGGCGGCGGTTTTCGCGGCGGCGGTGGCGGCCGCCGCCGCCGGGCGGGGTGGCCGGGTTCGCCCATCCGGCGCGGGCCGGTGGGCGGCCGCGCGTCGCCGGCTCGCGCTCCAGTGGCCGGCCGCGCTTCCTCCGGCGTCGGTGGAAGGCGGCGTCGGCGCCGAGGTTCGCCGGCGGGGCGAGAGGCGACCGTGGTGGGCGGAGCCGGCTCGTCGCAGCGCGGGCGCAGCCGGGCGTCCGGCTCCCGAGCGAAGGCGGGCAGGCGTCGCGGCCGGGCGTGCCGTAGCCTCCGGGGGGAGGCCGGTCCGAGCCCGGGCGCCTGGGCCGCCCCCGAAGCGCGCCAAGGGTGTGTGTGTGTGTTGCGTACGTTTCCCCAGGGTCGGTCGGGAGCGCGGGCTCCCCCGCCCTTTGGCCGCTCGGGGTTTTCCGTTGTTTTCCGTTTCCCCTGTGCTCGTACGGTCAAGCCGAGGCGAGGGCCTCTCCGTCGCGCCGCGTCGCGCCGCCGCGCCGCGCCCCCTCCGCGCGTGCGGAGGGGGGTGGGCGGCGGCGGGGCCGGCGGTCGGTCCGGCCGTCCTCAGAGAAGGGGCCGCTCTCGGCGAGCGGTCCCGGCCCCTCCGCGCGCGCGGGGCGGTGCCGAAACCGAGACAACTCTTAGCGGTGGATCACTCGGCTCGTGCGTCGATGAAGAACGCAGCTAGCTGCGAGAATTAATGTGAATTGCAGGACACATTGATCATCGACACTTCGAACGCACTCGCGGCCCCGGGTTCCTCCCGGGGCTACGCCTGTCTGAGCGTCGCTTTACGATCAATCGCCGTCTGCGCCGCCGAGCCCCCCCGCCCCAGCGCGGGGGGGGGGGGGCCGGCGGGCCAGCAGCGGCGCGGCTGGGGTGCCTCGCAGGGCCGCGCGCGCGAGCGCGCGGGCCTTCGTCCCCCTAAATGGAGACTCGGGGAGCGCTCCGAAGCTCCCCGCTCC
>NW_027448981.1:322500-330000 GCF_030867145.1 Opisthocomus hoazin
CCCCCCCCGCAAGCGACGGGAAGGGGCGCCGCTTTCCATCAGCTCGGCTGAAACGCCCGAGGACGGGGCGGCGTCTCTGTTTCAAAAGCGGAAAAAGAAATAAAAAAGCAACAAAAACCAAAAAATTCCCGCCGCCCCCCCCAACCCACCCCCGTGCAGGCACCCCTGCAAACGGGCCTCCGGCAGGGCCGGCCTGCCGCCCCCAGCCACCCCCCGCAAGCCCCCCCACCGCCGCCCCGGCTCAGAGAGCACAGGAACCCCCGCCGCCGGCCCTTCCCACCCCGTGCAGGCACCCCTGCATACGGGCCTCCGGCAGGGCCGGCCTGCCGCCCCCAGCCACCCCCCGCAAGCCCCCTCACCGCCGCCCCGGCTCAGAGAGCACAGGCACCCCGCCGCCGCCCCTTCCCACCCCGTGCAGGCACCCCTGCATACGGGCCTCCGGCAGGGCCGGCCTGCCGCCCCCAGCCACCCCCCGCAAGCCCCCCCCACCGCCGCCCCGGCTCAGAGAGCACAGGCAGCCCGCCGCAGGCCCACCCACCCCGTGCAGGCACCCCTGCATACGGGCCTCCGGCAGGGCCGGCCTGCCGCCCCCAGCCACCCCCCGCAAGCCCCCCCCACCGCCGCCCCGGCTCAGAGAGCACAGGCAGCCCGCCGCAGGCCCACCCACCCCGTGCAGGCACCCCTGCATACGGGCCTCCGGCAGGGCCGGCCTGCCGACCCCAGCCACCCCCCGCAAGCCCCCCCACCGCCGCCCCGACTGAGACAGCACAGGCAGCCCGCCGCCGGCCCTTCCCACCCCGTGCAGGCACCCCTGCATACGGGCCTCCGGCAGGGCCGGCCTGCCGCCCACAGCCACCCCCCGCAACCCCCCCCCACCGCCGCCCCGGCTGAGACAGCACAGGCAGCCCGCCGCCGGCCCTTCCCACCCCGTGCAGGCACCCCTGCAAACGGGCCTCCGGCAGGGCCGGCCTGCCGACCCCAGCCACCCCCCGCAAGCCCCCCCCACCGCCGCCCCGGCTCAGAGAGCACAGGCAGCCCGCCGCAGGCCCACCCACCCCGTGCAGGCACCCCTGCATACGGGCCTCCGGCAGGGCCGGCCTGCCGACCCCAGCCACCCCCCGCAAGCCCCCCCACCGCCGCCCCGACTGAGACAGCACAGGCAGCCCGCCGCCGGCCCTTCCCACCCCGTGCAGGCACCCCTGCATACGGGCCTCCGGCAGGGCCGGCCTGCCGCCCCCAGCCACCCGCCGCAGGCCCCCCCACCGCCGCCCCGGCTGAGACAGCACAGGCAGCCCGCCGCCGCCCCTTCCCACCCCGTGCAGGCACCCCTGCATACGGGCCTCCGGCAGGGCCGGCCTGCCGCCCCCAGCCACCCCCCACAAGCCCCCCCACCGCCGCCTCGGCTGAGAGAGCACAGGCACCCCGCCGCCGGCCCTTCCTACCCCGTGCAGGCACCCCTGCATACGGGCCTCCGGCCGGGCCGGCCTGCCGCCCCCAGCCACCCCCCACAAGCCCCCCCACCGCCGCCCCGGCTGAGACAGCACAGGCAGCCCGCCGCCGCCCCTTCCCACCCCGTGCAGGCACCCCTGCATACGGGCCTCCGGCAGGACCGGCCTGCCGCCCCCAGACAACCCCCGCAAGCCCCCCCACCGCTGCCCCGGCTGAGAGAGCACAGGCACCCCGCCGCCGCCTCTTCCCACCCCGTGCAGGCACCCCTGCATACGGGCCTCCGGCAGGGCCGGCCTGCCGCCCCCAGCCACCCCCCGCAACCCCCCCCCACCGCCGCCCCGGCTCAGAGAGCACAGGCAGCCCGCCGCAGGCCCACCCACCCCGTGCAGGCACCCCTGCATACGGGCCTCCGGCAGGGCCGGCCTGCCGCCCCCAGCCACCCCCCGCAAGCCCCCCCCACCGCCGCCCCGGCTCAGAGAGCACAGGCAGCCCGCCGCAGGCCCACCCACCCCGTGCAGGCACCCCTGCATACGGGCCTCCGGCAGGGCCGGCCTGCCGACCCCAGCCACCCCCCGCAAGCCCCCCCACCGCCGCCCCGACTGAGACAGCACAGGCAGCCCGCCGCCGGCCCTTCCCACCCCGTGCAGGCACCCCTGCATACGGGCCTCCGGCAGGGCCGGCCTGCCGCCCCCAGCCACCCCCCACAAGCCCCCCCACCGCCGCCCCGGCTGAGAGAGCACAGGCAGCCCGCCGCCGCCCCTTCCCACCCCGTGCAGGCACCCCTGCATACGGGCCTCCGGCAGGGCCGGCCTGCCGCCCCCAGCCACCCCCCGCAAGCCCCCCCACCGCCGCCCCGGCTGAGAGAGCACAGGCAGCCCGCCGCCGGCCCTTCCCACCCCGTGCAGGCACCCCTGCATAGGGGCCTCCGGCAGGGCCGGCCTGCCGCCCCCAGCCACCCCCCGCAAGCCCCCCCACCGCCGCCCCGGCTGAGAGAGCACAGGCAGCCCGCCGCCGCCCCTACCCACCCCGTGCAGGCACCCCTGCATACGGGCCTCCGGCAGGGCCGGCCTGCCGCCCCCAGCCACCCCCCACAACCCCCCCACCGCCGCCCCGGCTGAGACAGCACAGGCACCCCGCCGCCGCCCCTTCCCACCCCGTGCAGGCACCCCTGCATACGGGCCTCCGGCACGGCCGGCCTGCCGCCCCCAGCCACCCCCCGCAACCCCCCCCCACCGCCGCCCCGGCTCAGAGAGCACAGGCAGCCCGCCGCAGGCCCACCCACCCCGTGCAGGCACCCCTGCATAGGGGCCTCCGGCAGGGCCGGCCTGCCGCCCCCAGCCACCCCCCACAAGCCCCCCCACCGCCGCCCCGGCTGAGACAGCACAGGCAGCCCGCCGCAGGCCCACCCACCCCGTGCAGGCACCCCTGCATACGGGCCTCCGGCAGGGCCGGCCTGCCGCCCCCAGCCACCCCCCGCAAGCCCCCCCACCGCCGCCCCGACTGAGACAGCACAGGCAGCCCGCCGCCGGCCCTTCCCACCCCGTGCAGGCACCCCTGCATACGGGCCTCCGGCAGGGCCGGCCTGCCGACCCCAGCCACCCCCCGCAAGCCCCCCCACCGCCGCCCCGGCTGAGAGAGCACAGGCAGCCCGCCGCCGCCCCTTCCCACCCCGTGCAGGCACCCCTGCATACGGGCCTCCGGCAGGGCCGGCCTGCCGCCCCCAGCCACCCCCCGCAAGCCCCCCCACCGCCGCCCCGGCTGAGAGAGCACAGGCAGCCCGCCGCCGGCCCTTCCCACCCCGTGCAGGCACCCCTGCATAGGGGCCTCCGGCAGGGCCGGCCTGCCGCCCCCAGCCACCCGCCACAGGCCCCCCCCACCGCCGCCCCGGCTGAGACAGCACAGGCAGCCCGCCGCCGCCCCTTCCCACCCCGTGCAGGCACCCCTGCATACGGGCCTCCGGCACGGCCGGCCTGCCGCCCCCAGCCACCCCCCACAAGCCCCCCCACTGCCGCCCCGGCTGAGAGAGCACAGGCACCCCGCCGCCGCCCCTTCCCACCCCGTGCAGGCACCCCTGCATACGGGCCTCCAGCACGGGCGACCCGCTCTGTCCGCAGGGAGGACAGGTCTACCCCTTCTGCCGGCAGGGAGGCCAGGTCTACCCCTTCTGCCGGCAGGGAGGCCAGGTCTACCCGTTTTACCTGCAGGGAGGCCAGGTCTACCCGTTCTGGCGGCAGGGAGACCAGGTCTACCCGCTCTGCCGGCAGGGATGCCAGGTCTACCCGTTTTACCGGCAGGGATGCCAGGTCTACCCATTTTCCGGCAGGGATGCCCGGTCTACCCGTTCTGGCTGCAGGGAGACCAGGTCTACCCGTTTTTCCTGCAGGGAGACCAGGTCTACCCGTTCTGCCGGCAGGGAGGCCAGGTCTACCCGTTTTACCGGCAGGGAGGCCAGGTCTACCCGTATTGCCGGCAGGGAGGCCAGGTCTACCCGTTTTACCGGCAGGGATGCCAGGTCTACCCGTTCTAGCGGCAGGGAGACCAGGTCTACCCGTATTGCCGGCAGGGATGCCTGGTCTACCCGTTTTACCGGCAGGGATGCCAGGTCTACCCATTTACCGGCAGGGATGCCAGGTCTACCCGTTCTGGCTGCAGGGAGGCCAGGTCTACCCATATTGCCGGCAGGGAGACCAGGTCTACCCATTTACCGGCAGGGAGACCAGGTCTACCCGTTCTGGCGGCAGGGAGAACAGGTCTACCCTTTTTGCCGGCAGGGAGACCAGGTCTACCCGTTTTGCCGGCAGGGAGACCAGGTCTACCCGTTCTGGCTGCAGGGAGACCAGGTCTACCCGTTTTGCCGGCAGGGATAACAGGTCTACCCGATTTACCTGCAGGGAGACCAGGTCTACCCATTTACCGGCAGGGAGACCAGGTCTACCCGTTTTGCCGGCAGGGATGCCAGGTCTACCCGTTCTGGCGGCAGGGAGAACAGGTCTACCCGTTTTACCTGCAGGGAGAACAGGTCTACCCGTTTTACCGGCAGGGAGACCAGGTCTACCCGTTTTGCCGGCAGGGATGCCAGGTCTACCCGTTTTACCTGCAGGGATGCCAGGTCTACCCGTTTTACCGGCAGGGAGGCCAGGTCTACCCGTTCTGCCGGCAGGGAGGCCAGGTCTACCCGTTCTAGCGGCAGGGAGACCAGGTCTACCCATTTACCGGCAGGGAGACCAGGTCTACCCGTTTTGCCGGCAGGGATGCCAGGTCTACCCGTTTTGCCGGCAGGGATAACAGGTCTACCCGTTTTACCTGCAGGGAGGCCAGGTCTACCTGTTTTACCGGCAGGGAGACCAGGTCTACCCGTTTTGCCGGCAGGGATGCCAGGTCTACCCGTTCTGGCGGCAGGGAGACCAGGTCTACCCGTTCTGCCGGCAGGGACGCCAGGTCTACCCGTTTTACCTGCACGGAGACCAGGTCTACCCGTTTTACCGGCAGGGAGGCCAGGTCTACCCGTTCTGGCGGCAGGGAGAACAGGTCTACCCTTTTTGCCGGCAGGGAGACCAGGTCTACCCGTTTTGCCGGCAGGGATAACAGGTCTACCCGTTTTACCTGCAGGGAGACCAGGTCTACCCGTTTTACCGGCAGGGAGACCAGGTCTACCCGTTTTGCCGGCAGGGATGCCAGGTCTACCCGTTCTGCCGGCAGGGAGGCCAGGTCTACCCGTTTTACCGGCAGGGAGGCCAGGTCTACCCGTTTTACCTGCAGGGAGAACAGGTCTACCCGTTTTACCGGCAGGGAGACCAGGTCTACCCGTTTTGCCGGCAGGGATGCCAGGTCTACCCGTTGTGGCGGCAGGGAGGCCAGGTCTACCCGTTCTGCCGGCAGGGAGGCCAGGTCTACCCGTTTTACCTGCAGGGAGGCCAGGTCTACCCGTTTTGGCGGCAGGGAGACCAGGTCTACCCGTTTTGCCGGCAGGGATGCCAGGTCTACCCGCTTCCGGCAGGGATGCCAGGTCTACCCGGTTCCAGGCAGGGAGGCCTCGTCTACCCGTTCTGCCGGCAGGGAGGCCAGGTCTACCCGTTTTACCGGCAGGGATGCCAGGTCTACCCGCTTCCGGCAGGGATGCCAGGTCTACCCGGTTCCAGGCAGGGAGGCCTCGTCTACCCGTTCTGCCGGCAGGGAGGCCAGGTCTACCCGTTTTACCGTCCGCCGGGTCCGGTGTGCCCGATGTGGCCGCCGGAGCTGCCGGCGGAAAGGGATGCCTCGTCTACCTCGCTCCGGCGGGACTTTGGCTCCACCGCGGTTCTGGCAGGTAGACGTCTTGCCCGGTTCTTCTTCGGAGCTGCCGAAGGGGTCGCTGCTTTGCGCTGCCTCCAGTTACGTCATGGTAAGAGTCGGCGGCGCTCGCGCGCCTCCCCGCTGGGGGAAGACGGTTCTCTTCGAGCCCGCCGGGGCCGGGGACCTCGCTGTCCGTATACTAGGGCAGAGGGCTGGCGCTCGCGGACCAGCGCCATCGAACCGCTGCAGCTACTCGCGGTTCAGCCGGCAGACTCGGGCGTTGCACGGCGGCTGTGGCCGTGGCCGTTCTGCCTCCTACCTATCGCGCACGGCGCTTCCGACTGCCAGAAGCCGCGCGAAGCCGCTGCTTGCCCGCAGGCTCCGGTGGCCGTTGCCGACTGGAGCGAGGGCTCCAAGAGGGGTTTCTCCAGGGCCGGGCCGAGACCGGCGGCGGTCGCCGGCACTCGAACGCTTGTCACCCGCGGCTCAGCCGGCAGACTCGGGCGTTGCCCGGCGGCCCTGGCCGTGGCCGTTCTGCCTCCTACCTATCGCGCACGGCGCTTCCGACTGCCAGAAGCCGCGCGAAGCCGCTGCTTGCCCGCAGGCTCCGGTGGCCGTTGCCGACTGGAGCGAGGGCTCCAAGAGGGGTTTCTCCAGGGCCGGGCCGAGACCGGCGGCGGTCGCCGGCACTCGAACGCTTGTCACCCGCGGCTCAGCCGGCAGACTCGGGCGTTGCCCGGCGGCCCTGGCCGTGGCCGTTCTGCCTCCTACCTATCGCGCACGGCGCTTCCGACTGCCAGAAGCCGCGCGAAGCCGCTGCTTGCCCGCAGGCTCCGGTGGCCGTTGCCGACTGGAGCGAGGGCTCCAAGAGGGATTTCTCCAGGGCCGGGCCGAGACGGGCGGCGGTCGCCGGCACTCGAACGCTTGTCACCCGCGGCTCAGCCGGCAGACTCGGGCGTTGCCCGGCGGACCTGGCCGTGGCCGTTCTGCCTCCTACCTATCGCGCACGGCGGTTCCGACTGCCAGAAGCCGCGCGAAGCCGCTGCTTGCCCGCAGGCTCCGGTGGCCGTTGCCGACTGGAGCGAGGGCTCCAAGAGGGGTTTCTCCAGGGCCGGGCCGAGACGGGCGGCGGTCGCCGGCACTCGAACGCTTGTCACCCGCGGCTCAGCCGGCGGACTCGGGCGTTGCCCGGCGGCCCTGGCCGTGGCCGTTCTGCCTCCTACCTATCGCGCACGGCGCTTCCGACTGCCAGAAGCCGCGCGAAGCCGCTGCTTGCCCGCAGGCTCCGGTGGCCGTTGCCGACTGGAGCGAAGGCTCCAAGAGGGGTTTCTCCAGGGCCGGGCCGAGACCGGCGGCGGTCGCCGGCACTCGAACGCTTGTCACCCGCGGCTCAGCCGGCGGACTCGGGCGTTGCCCGGCGGCCCTGGCCGTGGCCGTTCTGCCTCCTACCTATCGCTCACGGCGCTTCCGACTGCCAGAAGCCGCGCGAAGCCGCTGCTTGCCCGCAGGCTCCGGTGGCCGTTGCCGACTGGAGCGAGGGCTCCAAGAGGGGTTTCTCCAGGGCCGGGCCGAGACCGGCGGCGGTCGCCGGCACTCGAACGCTTGTCAGCCGCGGCTCAGCCGGCAGACTCGGGCGTTGCCCGGCGGCCCTGGCCGTGGCCGTTCTGCCTCCTACCTATCGCGCACGGCGGTTCCGACTGCCAGAAGCCGCGCGAAGCCGCTGCTTGCCCGCAGGCTCCGGTGGCCGTTGCCGACTGGAGCGAGGGCTCCAAGAGGGGT
>NW_027448981.1:340000-343640 GCF_030867145.1 Opisthocomus hoazin
CGGATGCCCTCTTGGGTAACCGAGTTGACCTCTGCCCCAGTGTGACGGAATCATAGTTGCTTCCTCCCTATCGAACGGCCTCACCAACCGATCGATAGTAATTAAAAGTGGTGAAACAAATTCTCGGCATCGACCGTGTTCGTTGCCTAGAGCCTCTGCCCACGAGTGGTTAGTTGGGTGTAACCAAATTCCGCTGGAGGGTGGTGGCATTTGGTATTGACTATATCCTCAAACTATTGTGACGAAATGGGCCGACCGTTGCGAGTCAACTATATATCGGTGGCCACCCAGACAAGTCCTCTGGACTTGAGAGACCCCGTGGCCGGCAGGGCCACTGTTTGCCGTGGAGGTGCGGTGGAGGAGGGAATGAACTTGAGTGGGTTGGAGTTTACGAACTCGAGATTGTATGGTTTTGAAGGAATTGACTCTTCCACCTGGCAGGAGAGGCTGTCCAGGTTACCAGAGGTGTATGAGTCACTCACCTCCTTGAGAGTTGGAGGGGTATCCGACAGTCCACCAAGGATAGAGGAGAGCGAGGGGGAGGGTGAAGCTTCACCTCCAGGGGCCCTGGCGCAGCCTACTCTGTTAACATCGCCACCTATCCTTGGTACCTACCCGGACCTGCCCACTGAGGGCACACCGGTGGTAAAGGTCCCCGACAAAAATCCATCTTGTCCATGTTGTGGGAACCGGATAGGGAAAATGTCGGGGCTTATTGAACATCTAAAGAGAGTCCATGGTAAGAAAAAAGCGTTGTTTCAGTGTGCTAAGTGTGGCAAGACTAACGTTAAACATCATAGTATTGCCTGCCATTATCCGAAATGTAAGGGGGTTGAAACATCTCCCCCTGTTGGGGGCTCGGCCTGTGAGGAATGTGGGCGAACGTTTGAGACGAAAATTGGCTTGGGACAACATAAGCGCTCTGCGCACCCAGCCGTTAGGAACATCGAGCGGATTGCCGCCTCCCGCCCGAAGGAGTGCTCAGCCAGAGGGGTACATCGGCAGTGTTGGACTGAGGAGGAGGTGGAGTTGTTACGGAGGTTGGATAAACAGTACGAGGGAAGTAAGAACATCAACAAATTGATTGCTGAGCATATTCCATCTAAATCAGCTAAACAAATAAGTGACAAAAGAAGGGGGCTTCATAAGAGCCCTGTAAAGAGAAGGGAAAAAGATCAGGAAAAGCAGAAATATCTTGAGAGTGAAGGGTTACATCTGCCGGGCATTGAATCACGGGTGGTTGGGGGACTAAGGTCCCATTATCGAAAGGTCATTTCAGATTGGGTAACATCTGATAAATTGACCGTTCTTCGGGGAATGTTTGAGGAAGTGATTGAAGGTGAGAAAGATCTATCGACCTTGGTCGATGAGGCGACCCAAGACCGCTGTGCATGTCTGTTCTTTAAGTCCCACGAGTTGAAAGCGGTCCAAGGTGGAAGGCCCAAAGTAACCCGGAGGGTTCCCTCTTCTGAACCACCGAAGGTGTGGATGAAGAAGAGGGCCAAAAAGCGAGGGCATTTTCTGAGGTTCCAACGGTTGTTTTACCTCGATCGAGGGAAACTTGCCGGGATTATCTTGGATAATGTGGAATCCTTGCGATGCGGCATCCCGCTCGATGAGGTACACGCGGTGTTCAAGTCGAGATGGGAGATGTCAGGAACATTCAAGGGCTTGGGGGCCTTTGTCACTGAGGGACAGGCAGACAACTCCGCATTCCAAGCCATGATCACGGTAAAAGAGATCTCTAAAAACATCAATGAGATGAATAAGAACGCGGCGCCAGGTCCTGATGGGCTTAGTTTGCGGGATCTCATTAAAACTGATCCCCACTATACCCAGCTGATGGAATTGTTCAATCTCTGGTTGGCCACAGGGGTTATACCGGACGTGGTGAAAGAATGCCGGACGGTATTAATATCTAAATCGGCCTTGCCCGAGCGCCAAAAAGACATCAATAATTGGCGCCCAATTACCATCGGATCGATTATCTTGAGATTATTCTCAAGGATCCTAACTGTAAGGCTATCTAAGGCATGCCCTATTAACACACGGCAGAGGGGCTTTATTAAGTCATCAGGGTGCGCGGAGAATCTAAAATTGTTACAACTTTTGATTCGAAGCGCGAAACGGGAACATCGCCCCCTGGGGGTGGTCTTTGTGGATTTAGCCAAAGCCTTTGACACGGTGAGCCATGAGCACATCATCATGGCCCTCAGGCAAAAGGGAGTGGACGATCATATTGTCTCCCTGATTACCAACATGTACCTGAATGTTAATACTCGCATTCACCTGAAAAATGATCAATCGGACCCCATTAGAATATGCATTGGGGTCAAGCAAGGTGATCCAATGTCTCCTATTTTATTTAATTTATCGATTGATCCTCTGCTGTGTAAGCTTGAGTCTGAAGGGAGTGGGTTCCAGCACTACGCGAAAAAGGTAACATCTATGGCTTTCGCGGATGATTTGGTACTGCTGAGTGGGTCATGGGAAGGGATGAAGGATAACATCATGATACTAGAGGCCTTTTGTGAACTTACAGGCCTCAAAACACAGGGGGAAAAGTGCCACGGCTTTTTCATCCAGCCAACAAAAGACTCATATACGATCAATGACTGTCCACACTGGACAATTAACGGCACCCCCATTAATATGATCGAACCAGGTAGCTCTGAGAAATATCTAGGGGTTAGAGTCGACCCATGGATCGGAATATCAAAGCCAGAGCTACTGGAGAAACTGCAGGGATGGTTACACCAAATCCACAGTTCTCCACTTAAACCTATGCAGAAAGTTGACATCTTGAAAGGGTACATGCTCCCACGATTATTCTATCTGGCAGACCAAACCGATGTGAAAGCCACGTATCTCGAAACCCTTGACTTAGCAATACGATCAGCTGTCAAGGAGTGGCTACATCTACCACCCAGCACATGTGACGCCCTCCTGTATTCCAGCACTAAGGATGGCGGACTGGGTATTACCAGGCTTTTGGGACTTATCCCAAGTGTTCAGGTCCGAAGGCTGCATCGTATCGCACAGTCTTCTGACGAAATAACAAGAGAGGTGGCCCGAAATGAGGGAATAGAAAAGGAATTTCAAAAACTATGGGTAACAGCTGGTGGAGATAAGAATAAAATACCATCTATCTGGGACCCAAAAACTGTTATGGTGATATCCAAGGAGTTGGGCGGGGAAGAACCGGCGTCCGAATGGGAAGTACCAGCCCCAAAAACCATCTTTCCTCGACCCTGTGACTGGAGGAGGCAAGAATTCATCAACTGGACCAAACTTTTATCCCAAGGCCGCGGAATATCAAATTTCGAAAAGGACAAAATCAGTAACAACTGGATCGAACACTATAGGGGCATTCCTCACAGAAAAATCATCACGGCCCTCCAACTACGGGCGAATGTCTACCCCACAAGAGAATTCTTGGCTAGGGGTAGGAAAGATCAACAATCAACATCATGTCGGCACTGCGGAGCGGACAACGAGACCTGTGCCCACATCATCGGCTACTGCCCTGCAGTCCAAGACGCCAGGATTAAAAGACACAACTACCTGGGCGAAATGCTAATCGGTGAAGCCAAAAAGAAAGAGTGGGTTGTTTTCCAAGAGCCGTTGCTCAGGGATAACA
>NW_027448982.1:0-62531 GCF_030867145.1 Opisthocomus hoazin
TGTTGCGCTGCCTGTCCTTGTCAGTTTTGCCCTGTGTTCTGGCTCCAGTCTTGCCTTGTTTTCTGCATCTCTGTCCTTTTCCCTGTACTTTTTTCTCTCTGCTCCTCAGTCCTTCTCCCTCGTCTTGTTTTTCTCTTTCTGCCGTCCCTCTCTTTTTGTCTGTGACCCTCTGTGCTCTTCTCCTTCTCCCTCTCAGTTTGCGGTTGTCTTATGTGTCCCCTTCTCTGTCTCTCTCTTCTGCTGTCCTGCTCCCCAGCCCCATTATTTATTGCTTCACCCCTCGGTCTTGCTCTCAGTCCCTGTTTTCTCTTGTGCTCCACCTCGCTGCCGTTCTCTCGGTTGCTCTCGGTTGCTGTCTGTCCCCAGCGTCCTGCTCCCTGTCGCGCTCTCTTTCACAGTATCTTTCTTTCTGGCGTCCTGTCCCTCACCGGTTTTCTCTGTCACTCTGTCCTTCCTCCTGTCTTTTCCTTGTGCCTCTGGCCTCCTACTCGTCGCTACTTTTTTCTTCCTTTCTCTACCTCTCTGCCTCTGTCCTGTCGCTTTCTTCCTCTCTCTGTCGCCAGCATTTCTTTCTCCATCTGTGCCCCCCTCCCTGTCCCTTTTCTCTCATTCTCTCTGTCCTCCATCCTCCCCGTAACTCTTTGTCTGTATATCTCCATACTGCTGCCTGTCCCTTTGTTTCTTGCTATATGCCCCTGTCCAGCTTGCTGTCCCGTTATTCTCCTCTGTCCTGCTCCTTGGCCTTTTTTCTCATCCTGCAGCCCATCACTGTTTTCACTTTCTCCACCTCTTTGTCCTGATCTGTGTGTCTTCTGCCCTCGTCCATCTGGCTTGTTGCCTGTACGTTTGTCTCCCTCCGGCGTTCTTTATTCCCCTGATTCAGTTTCTCTCTTGATCCGTCAGTTCTGCTGCCCCGCTCGTCATTCTCTCACTCTCTCTCTTTCCCTCTTGTCTTGTTCCTGCGCGTAGTGCGTGAGCAGGCGAGGCTACGTGTCTAGGGAGCCTTGTCTCGCAAGAGCTGCGAGACATGGACGTTTTCTCTTAGGTGGGGGACAGCCAAGCGACCGGAGTTACGGAAGAGGAAGGGAGGAGAGCAGGAGAGAGAAGCGTCTGAAGCGGCAGAGTCTCCCGGCAGCGCCGAGAGCGAGATCTGCGGTGAGTGCCGGGCCCTCGGAGCCCTGTCGCCCCTCTTCTGCATCCCGGGCTCTCCCCTGGATCCCTCTCTTTCCCACACTGCTGTGATTTTTGGCTTTTTTTTCCTCCCTGCCCCCTCCAACCCCCTCCCCGCTCCCGTGTACCTGCTTTCTCCATCTCTGACCAGCTCCCTGTCCCCATCTTTTAGGTCCTCCCTCTCTCTGCCCTGTAGCCCGTGGCTTTTTTTTCCTTCCCTATCTCTTTCTGTCTGGCTCCCGATCACGGTTTTTGCTTTCCCCCCTCTCTGCCCTATAGCCCGTCGGTACTTTTGCCGTCTCTGGGACTCTCTGTCCGGCTCCCTGTCCCTCTGGTTCAAGGTCTTCCTTCTCAGCTCCGTAGCACGTTGCGCGTCTGCCTCTTTCTCTATCTCTCTCTATTCTGCTCCCTGCCCCTCATTTTGAATTCCTCCCTCTCTGTCCTGTCGCTCCTTTTCCCTTTCTGCATCTCCGTCTTTTTTCTCTTTTTCTTTCTCTGTCTCTCTCTGTCCAACTCCCTGTCTCTAAGTTTCAGTTCCTCGCCCTCTCTGCGGAAGCTGTCGGGACTTTTTGCCTTCGCAGTCTCTCTGTTCTGGCTTCCTGTCCCTGTTTTTTCATTCCTCCCTCTCTGCCCTGTTACCCGTCACCATTTTTATTTTCTCCGTCTCTTCTGGCTCAAGGTCCTGATTTTTTTAAGTTCCTCCCTCTCTGCCCCATACCCTGTCACTTCTGCAGGTCTGTTTCTCCACCCTCTCCCTGTGCGGCTCCCAGCCCCTCTTTCGCACTTCCTCCCTCCGGAGCCTGCGGCCTGTTGCTTTCCCCCCCTCTTATTTCTCTCTCTCTGTCTCTCGCTGTCTCCCCGCCCCTGTTTTTTCGTTCCTCCTGTCTCTGCCCTAGAGCCCATCAGGAGTTCTTTCATTCTCTGGCGCTCTCTTTCCAGTTCCCAGGCCCTGGTTTTCAATGTTGTCCTCCTGTCTTCCCTGTGCCACGGCGCAATTTCATTTCTTTTGCCGTCTCTCCCGGTCCGGCTCCCCGCCAGGATTTTTTAATCCCCCCCTCTCTGTCTTGTAGCCCATTGCTGTTTTCTCTGTCTCTGTGTCCCTCTGTCCGGCTCCCTGTCTTTACTTATTATTTTTGTTGAATTCCTCCCTCTCTGCCCTGTACGCGGTGCTGTTTACACTTTCGTTCCCGGACGTCTCTCTGTAGATTGCTCCCAGTCCTGTTTTTTTTTAATTCCTCCCTCTCTGTCTGTCATGGTTTAACTTGGCAGCCGGCAACTAAGCACTAGAGAGCTGCTCGCTCACAGCCCCCACCCCCGGCCCGTTCCCTCCCCAGCGGGATGCGGAGGACAAATGGACCAAAGGTAAAACTTGTCGGTTGAGATAAAGACAGTTTAGTAAGGCAACAAAGGAAATACTGTTGATAATTCTAATAACGATGATAATAATTGCAACAACGCACATGCGAACCAAACTATACGCAGTACAGTTTCTCTCACCACCCGATGACCGGTGCACAGGCAGTCCCCGAACAGCGATTGCGGAACCCGGAAATCGCAAGTTTCGCTAAATTCCAAAATAGTTTGACCTCCCGGACGAGAGCGGGTTCCAACTCGCGGAAACGAGAAGAGCTGATTCCTGCCCCGCAGCCAGCCCCCATTTATAAGCTGCGCGTGACGTCTGTGGTACGGAATATTTCCACTGGCCAGCTTGGGCTAGCCCTGTAGCCTGTCGCAGGTGGTGGTGCTGTGTTTCCCCCCCGGCCATTTCTTTCTCGTTGCGCTCTGTCCGGCTTCCTGTCCCTACTTTTCAGTTCTTCCCTCGCTGCCCTGTGGCCTGTTGCTATCTTCCCTTTTTCTGTCTCTCTGTGTATGGCTCCCGCTCCCTTCCTTTTTGAAATTCCTCCCTCTCCGTCTGGGAGCCCATCGTGGTTTTTCCTTTCTGCGTCTCTCTCTGGCTGGCTTCTGCTCCCTGGTTTTCAATTTCTTCCTTCTGGGCCCTTTAGCCTGTGGCAATTTTACTTCTTTCTCGGTCTCTGGATCCCAATTTTTTAATTCCTCCTCGTCTCCCCTCCTGCATCCCTTTTTCCAGCTCCCTCCCCGGCTCCCTATCCCTGTGGTTTAATTCCTCCCTCTCTGCTCTCTAGCTTTTGCTGTACTTCCTGTGTGCCTTGCTCCGCATCTGGCGCCTCGCCCCTGTCTTCGCATTCCTCCCTATAGCCCATCACTGTCCTTGTCTTTTGTCATCGATCTGGTCCAGATCCCTGTTTTTGCCGCCTTCTCTCTCTGCCTTATTGCCCCTGGCTATTTCTTCTTCCTCCCTCTCTGACTGCCCGGCTCCGGATCCCTATTGTTTCATTCCTCCCTCTCTGTCCTGTGGCCCGTCGGTATTTTTTCTTTCTCTGGCTCTCTTTGTCTGGCTCCCTGTCCCTGTTGTTCAGCTTCTTCCTTCTTGGCACTGTAGCGTGTTGTGATTCTGTTTCTTTCTCCACCTCTCTGTCTTCCCAGCTTCTCGTCCCTCACTTTTAAGTCCTCCCTCTCCATCCTGTTGCCTATTGGATTCAGCCCCGCCCCCCCGCCTTTCAGTCTTTCTTGCTTCCCGTGCCTGTTTTTAAGTCCTCCCTCTCTGCCACATCACCCATTGCTTTTTTCTTTTCTCCATCTCTCTATGTCTGTCTCACTGCCCTTGTTTTTTAGTTCTTCCTCTCTGCCCTATGCCCTGCTGCTGTGTTTGCCTTTCTCGGTCCCTCCCTGTGCGGCTCCCTGTCCCCATTTATTAACTCTTACCTCTTCTTCCTGCACCCACCACTGTTCTCCGCGATCTCCCTCTCTCTCTGTCTGGCTCCCCGTCCTCAGTGTTTAATTCGTCCCTCTGCCCCCTGTAGCCCCACGCTATTGGTCTGTCTGTCTCCCTCTCTCTGTGTCCAGCTCCCTGGCGCTGTTTTTTGCTTCCCCCAGCCCATCTTGTAGCCCATCACTGGTTTTGTTTCGTTGGTTTTTTGGTCTTCCTCTGTGTCTCGCTGTCCAGCTCCTGGTCGCGGTTCTTCAATCCCTCCGTCTTCCCTGGAGCGTGCTTTTGCTTTTTTTCCATTCTCCATTGTGCTCTGTCCGGTCCCCTGTTGCTCTTTATCCATTCCTCCCTCTCTGCCCCGTGGCCCGTCACTTTTTCTCCTTTTATTTCTGCCTTTCCCTCTGTCCGACTCCCTGTGCCTGGTTTTTAAATTCCTTCCTCTCTGCCCTGTCACCCGTGCCATCTTTTGCCTTTCTCGGTCTCTCTCTGGCCAGCGCTCTGTCCATATTCATTGATTCTTCCCTCTCCACCTCGTAGCCTGTTGCTTTTGTCCTTTGTCCTTCTTACTTGTGTCTGTCTCCCCGATGACCCTGTTTTAGAATCCCCCCCCCTTTCTTTCTGTACGCATTACTCTCTGGCTTTTTGCTCTCTGGCTCTCTTTTGTTCAGCTCCCGCTCCCTACTTCTTAAGTCTTCCCTCTTTTCCCTGTAGCGTGTAGCTATGTGGTTTGTTTCGTGTTGTCCTGCCCACCCTCGCCCCTTCCCTCCGTCGTTTGCGTTCCCGGCTCCCTGTCCATGTTGTCTCATTCCTCCCTCTCTGCCCTGTTTTTGTAGCTTTTTTTTTTTGTCTTTCCCCATCTGTCTCAGTCCGGGTCCCTGCCCCTATTCATTTTTCCTCCCTTCTTGTCGTGCTGCCCGTTGCAGGTTTTTTCTGCGCCTCTGTCCTGCTCCCCCATCCTTTTTCGGTCTCTGTCCTGCTCCCTCTCCTTCTTTCTGCTGCCACTCTTCCTCTCTTCCTGCTGCTTCTTTCTCCGTCTCTGTGGGACTGCCTGTCCCCGTCCTTCTCTCGCTGTCCCTTTCCCTGCTTCGTGCTTTCTCGTTACACCGCCGCTGTCACTTTTCTCCTCTCTTGTAGTGGCCTGCACCCTGCTCCTCATTTTTGGCGGCCTCTGCCGAGCAGCGCATCGCTCCTGGAGCCGACTGACCGACTGTTCCCTGCTGGAGCAACGGGCGCAGCTGCGGGAAGGACTGCCGAGGTGTCGGAGGGGCAGAGGGAGCATCGGGGGCCCCGAGCCCCGGAGCAGAGCGGCTCCCGGGACTGGCTGGGTGCGTGACTGAATAAAGACCTGCGGTCCCTTTTGCCCTCGCGGCTGCGTTTGTGCGTGGTTTGCACGGGACGAGGGGCTGCGCCAGAGCCCAGGGGAGGAGGGGACGGGCTGTGGGGCAGGGGCGACGGCCCCCTGTTCCTGCCGGGCTCCAGCCGTGGGCCGGGGCCGCCCCAGGTGCGGGCAGCACGGCTGATGGCGACGGCCCCTCCCTCTGCCGGTGGAGGGCCCGGTGCTGCCGTGACCGGGGTGGCCGTGGAGGGGCCGGTGCGAGCCGAGGGAGGAGCGGAGCCGTGACCGGGCTGCGGCTGCAGGGAGGGAGAAGGTGAGCGCGGGGCGGTCGATGGAGCGGCGGGTCCCGGGGAAAGCCCCGAGGCGGGCGACGGTACCTGCCGAGCGGGGTCCGTGTGGGAGGCAAGGAGCGGCGGGGGTCCAGCGCCGTTTCGGGCACGGTGTCCCCGCAAGCCGAGGCCCGCAGCTCCCGCGGCGTGCTGGGAGCTGTAGTGCTGGGGCGCGGGGCGCGCTGTCGGTCACGCTACTCCCCGGGGCATGCCGGGAGGTGTAGTCTTCCGGCTGCCGGGCGGCCGAGCCCTGCTAGCCAGGGCATGCCGGGAGGTGTCGTTTTCAGGGACTCGGCTGCCGGGCAGCCGCATTGCTCTCGGGCATGTGCGACGAGGCGTTGTGCTTGGTCCCGCCACAGCCCCCGCTGCGCGGGACGAAGGGTAGTTCTGTGGTCAGTTCCGTGTGTTTTTCTGCAGCCTTCCCGCTGCGTCCGGTCCCCAGAAAGCGGTGCGGCCGCGCCTCGACCGGGCGTGCCGCAGGGCTCGCTGCTGCCACCCGGTGAGCAAAGTTCGTTACTGCGGCTCGGGTGGCGCCAATGCGCGGTGGCGCCGAGTCCAAGAGCTCGCTGCTGCCACCCGGTGACCAAAGTTCGGTACTGCGGCTCGGGAGACGCGAATGCGCGGTGGCGCCGTGTCCAAGAGCTCGCTGCTGCCACCCGGTGACCAAAATTCGGTACTGCCGCTCGAGTGGCACAGGTGCTGTGCGCGCTGGGAGGAGCCGTGCCCTGTGTGTCCGGTGCTGCAATAAAGGACGCCTGCCTGCTTGCTGAAATGCCCAAACGGCTTCAGAGGGTCTTTGTGTTTGCCCAATGACGGCACCGTGGGATCCAGCCGTGGGCCGGAGCCGGAGGAGCCCCAGGTGCGGGCAGCACGGCTGATGGCGACGGCCCCTCCCTCTGCCGGTGGAGGGCCCGGTGCTGCCGTGGCCCGGGTGGCTGTGGAGGGGCCGGTGCGAGTCGAGGGAGGAGCGGAGCCGTAGCCGGGTTGCGGCTGCAGCGAGGGAGAAGGTGAGCGCGGGGTGTGTGGGGGTGTGGATGGAGTGGCAGGTCCTGGGGAAAAGCCCCCGGGAGGTCGGGGTCCGGGTCGGGGGCAAGGAGCGGCGGGGGTGCGGCGCCGTCTCGGAGCCGCGAGTCGGGGGCTGCTCGGAGCGGGAGGCGCGCGGCAGGGCGCTGCCCGGAGCCGTGCGGAGGTGCCGCCCCGTGCCGGCGGCGCCGCCCCGTGCCGGCGGCGCGCGCTGCCTGGACCCGGAGGTGGGGCCGGGCGTGGGCGCCGCGCCGTGTCCGCTGGCGCCGTCCCCTGGCCGCGATGCGGTACTGCAGCTCGGCGTTCCGCGCAGGGACTGGGGACTGGCCACTCCGGCGCGCCGTCGGCACGTGGCGCATGCGCGGTGCGGCGCAGCAGCATGGCGGCGCCCTGGTGTCGGGTGCCGGGGCGGCGGGGGAGCAGAGAGGCCAGCCGTGAGGCACGGGCTCCCCTGCGACGGGTGCGGGGGTGCGTGGTGGCTGCCCGAGGGTGGTGGGACGGGAAGCTTCGAGCCGCCCGCTGTGACAGGCTGCCGGTGCGCTGGAGGCGAGGCGGGTGCGGGCAGCCCCGGGGCCAGAGGCGGGAGGTGACGCAGGGGAAGGGGGGAAGGAGGCGGGCACCCCCCCCAACTAGGCAGCGCTCCCCGGCCCCGCTCGCCCCGCGCAGCCGCCCCCAGCTCCAGCACGTCCCCTGAAGCCTGTCCCGGAGCCCCCGGCCTCCCCCAAGGCCCGTGGTGCGGGCGGCACACTGGGCCTCGAGCGTGCCTCGTCCTCCCTTAACGCGGTCGCCGCTGCTTCTTTCTCTGTGGCAGGGGCCGCGCTGAGGACGCGTTTGTCCGTTCCTGCCCTGGGGATGCCGTTGGCTGCGCCCGCTCCAGGCTTGTGAGGGCTGTGTGTGCCGGGCCTCGGTCTCCTGGCGTCGTGGGGGCGAAAAGGGAGAGGCGGAGCGCTGAGTGGCTGCGGACGGGAGCTGGCGGGGCTGAAGCTGGAGAGTCCCGAGAAGGCTGAAGAAGAAGAAAAAATGGAAGGCCACCTGGCTGGCAGCTGCCTGGCTCCGCAGGCAGGAGAGAGCCTGCCTCTGCGGGTGAGGAAGGCTCCCTCTTGGTAGCCTGCAGCAGGCCAGGCCGCCAGCGTGTCCCGCAGGGTCTGTATGTGTCACCAGCAGCAGCATGGTACGGTTGTGGAGCGCGTGAGCGAGCGAGGCTACGTGCCTAGGGAGCCTCGTGTCCTGAGAGCCGCGACACATGCGCGTTTTTTCTTAGGTGTAGGACAGCCAAGCGACCGGAGTTACGGAAGAGGAAGGGAGGAGCGCAGGAGAGAGAAGCGCCTGAAGCGGCAGAGTCTCCCGGCAGCGCCGAGAGTGAGATCTGCGGTGAGTGGCGGGCCTCCGGGGCCCTGTCGCCCCTCTTCTGCGTCCCGGGCCCTCCCCTGGATCCTCCTCTCTCCCACGCTGCTGTGATTGTTTTGTTTGTTTTTTTTTTTTCTTTTTCCTTTTCTTTCCCTTTCCCTGTACCTCCCGTCTTCTGTCTGTGTTTGTGTCCTGCTACCTCTCCCTCTTTTTCTCCCTCCAGAATTTCTTTAGCCGGCTCCCTGTCTCTGTTGCTCTGTTTCTCTGTCCTGCTGCCTGTCCGGTCGTTTCTTGCTATACGTCCCTGTTCAGCCAGCTCTCCCTTTTTGCCCTTCTCTCCTTCTCTGTCCTGCTTCATGGCCCTTTCTCTCCGTCCTGTAGCCCCTTGCTGGTTTGTTTTGGGGTTTCCCTGCACACCCCCCCCCCCGCCCCCCCTCTTCTTGGTCTCTTTGTCTAGATCTGACCCTTTCTTTGTTTCTCGGTCCCTTTTTTCCTGTTCACTGTCCTTTTTCTCTCTCTGCCTGTGTGTCCTGTGCTCCATTGCCATCTTTGTCTCTCCTTTCTTCTTCATCTCCTCCCCCTGCCCCTGTCTCTCTCTCCCTCTTTCGCGCTCACCGGCCCAACATTTTCGTGCTCCGTCTCTGCAAGGCTCCTCGTCCCTGTTTTTCTTGATTTCTCTACCTCTCTGGCGTTTTCTTTCGACCCTTCTTTCTCTCTGAGCTCCTCGGTCTTCTCCCGTGTCTTATTTTCGTCTTCCTAGTGCTCTGCCCTGCTCCCCGTCACTTATTTTCTCTCTCCGTTTCTCTGCCCTGCTCCCCCTCGCTCTCTTTCTTTCTCCGTTCCCCTCTGCTGCTCCACAGCAGTGTTTTTCCTTTCTCCGGCTCTCTGACCTGCTCCCCGCCCACCCAGGTTGGCCGTCCCAGGTTTTGTGCTGTTTTTTCCCTTCTCCGCCTCTCTCTCCTGCTGCCCAGCCGAGGCGTTTCCCCCTCCGTCTCTGTCCTGCTCCCCTGTCTCTTATTTTTGCCTGTCTTTCACTTTATCCTGCCTCCCTGTCCCCTTTTTCTCTCTCAGTATCACCTTGTCCCACTCCCTTTCTTTGACAATCTGTCCTGCTCCTTGTCCTTCTCTTTCCCTTCTCTGTCATTCCCCATCCTTCTTCTGGCCTTTCTTCCTTCTCTTTCTACCCTGCTGCCGCAGTGCTTCTTTCTCCATCGCTGTCCTGCTCCCTGGCCCTTGTTTCCTCTCGCCGTCACTCTGTCCTGGTTCCTGTCCCCCGGTTTTTCTGTCTCTGTGTCTCTGTCCTGCTGCCTGTCTGGTTGTTTCTTGCTATACGTCCCTGTCCAGCCGGCTCTCCCTTTTTGCCTTTCTCTCCTTCTCTGTCTTGCTTCCCGGCCCTTTCTTCTCTTCCTCTCTCTCTGTCCACTAGCCCCTTGCTGGTTTGTGTTGGGGTTCCAACCCTAACCACCCTCTTCTTCGTCTGACCCTTTCTTTGTTTCTTAATACCTTTTTCCCTGTTCACTGTTGTTTTTCTCTTTCTGTCAGTGTGTGGGGACGGGGGTGGGAAGCTCGGGGCGGGGAGTGGAGGCTGGAAAGAGGTAGGAGGTTGCAGAGGGGTGGGAAGCTGAACTATGTAGAGGCCAGCAAAATGGGAGGTAGGAGGCTGATGAGGGGTGGGAGGCTGGGGGCGAGAGTAGAGACCAGAAAAAGAAGGAGGCCGGAAAGGGGTGGGAGGCCGCAGCAGGGTGGGAGGCCGGGGGCGAGAGTAGAGGCCAGAAAGAAAAAAAGGAGGCCGGAAAGGGGTGGGAGGCTGCAGAGGGGTGGGAGGCCAGGGGCGAGAGTAGAGGCCAGAAAGAAAAAAAGGAGGCCGGAAAGGGGTGGGAGGCCGCAGAGGGGTGGGAGGCCAGGGGCGAGAGTAGAGGCCAGAAAAAAAGGAGGCTGGAAAGAGATGGGAGGCTGGGGGGTGCGAGTAGAGGCCAGAAAGGCCCTTTTCTTCCGGCTTCTTCCCTGTCTTTATCTCTCTTTCCTGCCTTGTTTATTCCTCTGATTCAAGTTCTCTCTCGATCTGTGAGTTCTGCTTCCCACTCATCATATTCTCTCTCTTTCTCTGTCCTATTCCTGCATACAGTGTGCAGTGAGGCTTCTTGTCTAGGAAGCCGCGTCTCGTATGAGCTCTAAGACAACCACATGCATTTTCTCTCAGGTGGAGGCGAGCCAAACGATTTGAGTTACAGAAGAAGAAGGGAAGAGAGGAGAGAGAAGCATCTGAAGTGTCCAAGTCTCCCGGCAGCACCGAGAGCGAGAGCTGCGGTGAGTCCTGGGCCCTCGGGGCCCTGTCACCCCTCTTCTGCATCCTGGGCCCTCCCCTGGCTCCCTCTCTTTCCCACACTGCTACGACTATTTTTTTTTCTGCTCTTGTGTACCGTCTTTCTCCATCTGTCTCTGACTTGTCCCCATCTTTTAGGTCCTCCCTCTTTCTGCCCTGCAGCCCGTGGCGTTTTTTTCCGTCTTCCCCTCTTTCTGTTCAGCTCCCGGTTACTACTTTTGCTTTCCTCCTGCTCTGTAGCCTGTCAGTACTTTTGCTGTCTCTGGTGCTCTTTTGTCTGGCTCCTTGTCCCTTGATTTGAGGCCTTCCTTCTCGGCTCCATAGCGCGTCACAGATCTACTGCTTTCTCCATGTCTATTCTATTCTATTTCCTCATCTCTCTTTGCCCAGGTCCCTGCCGCTATTCTTTTTTCCTCTTTCAATGCTACAGGGTTTTTTTTTGCATCTCCTTCCTGCTCCCCGTTCTTCATTTTCGGTCTCTGTCCTGCTCCCTCTTCTTCTTTCTGCTGCCACTCTTCCTCTCTTCCTGCTGCTTCTTTCTCCATCTCTGTGGGACTGCCTGTCCCCGTGCTTCTCTCGCTGTCCCTTTCCCCGCTTCGTGCTTTCTCGTTACACCGCCGCTGTCCAGCCATCTGTCACTTTTCTCCTCTCTTGTAGTGGCCTGCACCCTGCTCCTCATTTTTGGCGGCCTCTGCCGAGCAGCGCATCGCTCCGGGAGCGGACTGACCGACTGTTCCCTGCTGGAGCAACGGGCGCAGCTGCGGGAAGGACTGCCGAGGTGTCGGAGGGGCAGAGGGAGCATCGGGGGCCCCGAGCCCCGGAGCAGAGCGGCTCCCGAGACTGGCTGGGTGCGTGACTGAATAAAGACCTGCGGTCCCTTTTGCCCTCGCGGCTGCATTTGTGCTTGGTTTGCACGGGACGAGGGGCTGCGCCAGAGCCCAAGGGAGGAGGGGACGGGCTGTGGGGCAGGGGCGACGGCCCCCTGTTCCTGCCGGGCTCCAGTCGTGGGCCCGGGGCCGGGGGAGCCCCAGGTGTGGGCAGCACGGCTGATGGCGACGGCCCCTCCCTCTGCCGGTGGAGGGCCCGGTGCTGCCGTGACCGGGGTGGCCGTGGAGGGGCCGGTGCGAGCCGAGGGAGGAGCGGAGCCGTGGCCGGGCTGCGGCTGCAGCGAGGGAGAAGGTGAGCGCGGGGTGCGGGGGGAGGTGGATGGAGCAGCGCGTCCCGGGGAAAAGCCCCCGGGAGGGCGGGGTCCGTGTCGGGGACAGGGAGGGGCGGGGGTTCGGCGCCGTGTCGGAGCCGCGAGTCGGGGGCTGCCCGGAGCCGTGCGGAGGTGCCGCCCCGTGCCGGCGGCGCGCGCTGCCCCGACCCGGAGCGGTACTGCAGCCAGGCGTTCCGCGCAGGGACTGGGGGCTGGCCACTCCGGCGCGCCGTCGGCGCGTGGCGCATGCGCAGTGCGGCGCAGCAGCATGGCGGCGCCCTGGTGTCGGGTGCCGGGGCGGCGGGGGAGCAGAGAGGCCAGCCGTGAGGCGCGGGCTCCCCTCCGGCGGGTGCGGGGGTGCGTGGTGGTTGCCCGAGGGTGGTGGGACGGGAAGCTTCGAGCCGTCCGCTGTGACAGGCTGCCGGTGCGCTGGAGGCGAGGCGGGTGCGGGCAGCCCCGGGGCCAGAGGCGGGAGGTGACGGAAGGGAAGGGGGGAAGGAGGCGGGCACCCCCCCCAACTCGGCAGCGCTCCCCGGCCCCGCTCGCCCCGCGCAGCCGCCCCCAGCCCCAGCACGTCCCCTGAAGCCTGTCCCGGAGCCCCCGGCCTCCCCCAAGGCCCGTGGTGCGGGCGGCACACTGGGCCTCGAGCGTGCCTCGGCCTCCCTTAACGCGGTCGCCGCTGCTTCTTTCTCTGTGGCAGGGGCCGCGCTGAGGACGCGTTTGTCCGTTCCTGCCCTGGGGATGCCGTTGGCTGCGCCCGCTCCAGGCTTGTGAGGGCTGTGTGTGCCGGGCCTCGGTCTCCTGGCGTCGTGGGGGCGAAAAGGGAGAGGCGGAGCGCTGAGTGGCTGCGGACGGGAGCTGGCGGGGCTGAAGCTGGAGAGTCCCGAGAAGGCTGAAGAAGAAGAAAAAATGGAAGGCCACCTGGCTGGCAGCTGCCTGGCTCCGCAGGCAGGAGAGAGCCTGCCTCTGCGGGTGAGGAAGGCTCCCTCTTGGTAGCCTGCAGCAGGCCAGGCCGCCAGCGTGTCCCGCAGGGTCTGTATGTGTCACCAGCAGCAGCATGGTACGGTTGTGGAGCGCGTGAGCGAGCGAGGCTACGTGTCTAGGGAGCCTCGTCTCCTAAGAGCCGCGACACATGCGCGTTTTTTCTTAGGTGTAGGACAGCCAAGCGACCGGAGTTACGGAAGAGGAAGGGAGGAGCGCAGGAGAGAGAAGCGCCTGAAGCGGCAGAGTCTCCCGGCAGCGCCGAGAGTGAGAGCTGCGGTGAGTGGCGGGCCTCCGGGGCCCTGTCGCTCCTCTTCTGCGTCCCGGGCCCTCCCCTGGATCCTTCTCTCTCCCATGCTGCTGTGATTCCTCCTCCCCCCCCCCCCCCCCAGCTTTTCTTTTCCTTCCCTGTACCTCCCCTTCTTTTGTCTGTATTTGTTTCTCTGTCCCGCTCGTTTCCTCTCTATTCCTCATTCCCTGTCCTTGTTGCTGTTTTTTCTTTCTCCATCTCTGTGCCCTGCTGCCTATCTCTGTCCAGTTCCCTTTCTGTTTGCTGGGTTGTTTTTTTTTTTTTTGCTCCTCATTCCTCTGCCTTGCTCTGTTCCGTCCTCTCACTCCCGCAGTGTCGTGCTGTGTGTTACCCGTCCTTCTCCCTGTGTTTTTTTGTTCCTCTTGCTCTGTGCCTCTGTCCTGCTGCCTGTAAGTAATTTTTTATTCTCCGTATTTCTGTTATTCTGCCTGTGGCTATTTTTTTTGTTCTCTACCTCTCTCCTGCTCCCCACCCTCACCTTTCTCTCCCTGACGTTCTTTCCTCTTCCCAGTACCTCTGCTTTTCTGCGCCCTTGCACTCCATTTCCTCCATCTCGCTCTATCACGCTGTCTTGCTCCCCATCCCTCCCTTTTCCTTTCTACCCTTCCGATGTGTGTGTCCCCCAAGTGCCCCTTTGACGTGTCCCAGTCTTTCTGTCTACACCCTCCTGTCATTCTCCTTCTCTTGCTCTTCTTGCTCTTTTTCTCTGTGCTGCGGCCCATCACTGTTCTTTCCTCCTCCATCCCTTTGTTGCGCTGCCTGTCCTTGTCAGTTTTGCCCTGTGTTCTGGCTCCAGTCTTGCCTTGTTTTCTGCATCTCTGTCCTTTTCCCTGTACTTTTTTCTCTCTGCTCCTCAGTCCTTCTCCCTCGTCTTGTTTTTCTCTTTCTGCCGTCCCTCTCTTTTTGTCTGTGACCCTCTGTGCTCTTCTCCTTCTCCCTCTCAGTTTGCGGTTGTCTTATGTGTCCCCTTCTCTGTCTCTCTCTTCTGCTGTCCTGCTCCCCAGCCCCATTATTTATTGCTTCACCCCTCGGTCTTGCTCTCAGTCCCTGTTTTCTCTTGTGCTCCACCTCGCTGCCGTTCTCTCGGTTGCTCTCGGTTGCTGTCTGTCCCAGCGTCCTGCTCCCTGTCGCGCTCTCTTTCACAGTATCTTTCTTTCTGGCGTCCTGTCCCTCACCGGTTTTCTCTGTCACTCTGTCCTTCCTCCTGTCTTTTCCTTGTGCCTCTGGCCTCCTACTCGTCGCTACTTTTTTCTTCCTTTCTCTACCTCTCTGCCTCTGTCCTGTCGCTTTCTTCCTCTCTCTGTCGCCAGCATTTCTTTCTCCATCTGTGCCCCCCTCCCTGTCCCTTTTCTCTCATTCTCTCTGTCCTCCATCCTCCCCGTAACTCTTTGTCTGTATATCTCCATACTGCTGCCTGTCCCTTTGTTTCTTGCTATATGCCCCTGTCCAGCTTGCTGTCCCGTTATTCTCCTCTGTCCTGCTCCTTGGCCTTTTTTCTCATCCTGCAGCCCATCACTGTTTTCACTTTCTCCACCTCTTTGTCCTGATCTGTGTGTCTTCTGCCCTCGTCCATCTGGCTTGTTGCCTGTACGTTTGTCTCCCTCCGGCGTTCTTTATTCCCCTGATTCAGTTTCTCTCTTGATCCGTCAGTTCTGCTGCCCGCTCGTCATTCTCTCACTCTCTCTCTTTCCCTCTTGTCTTGTTCCTGCGCGTAGTGCGTGAGCAGGCGAGGCTACGTGTCTAGGGAGCCTTGTCTCGCAAGAGCTGCGAGACATGGACGTTTTCTCTTAGGTGGGGGACAGCCAAGCGACCGGAGTTACGGAAGAGGAAGGGAGGAGAGCAGGAGAGAGAAGCGTCTGAAGCGGCAGAGTCTCCCGGCAGCGCCGAGAGCGAGATCTGCGGTGAGTGCCGGGCCCTCGGGGCCCTGTCGCCCCTCTTCTGCATCCCGGGCTCTCCCCTGGATCCCTCTCTTTCCCACACTGCTGTGATTTTTGGCTTTTTTTTCCTCCCTGCCCCCTCCAACCCCCTCCCCGCTCCCGTGTACCTGCTTTCTCCATCTCTGACCAGCTCCCTGTCCCCATCTTTTAGGTCCTCCCTCTCTCTGCCCTGTAGCCCGTGGCTTTTTTTTCCTTCCCTATCTCTTTCTGTCTGGCTCCCGATCACGGTTTTTGCTTTCCCCCCTCTCTGCCCTATAGCCCGTCGGTACTTTTGCCGTCTCTGGGACTCTCTGTCCGGCTCCCTGTCCCTCTGGTTCAAGGTCTTCCTTCTCAGCTCCGTAGCACGTTGCGCGTCTGCCTCTTTCTCTATCTCTCTCTATTCTGCTCCCTGCCCCTCATTTTGAATTCCTCCCTCTCTGTCCTGTCGCTCCTTTTCCCTTTCTGCATCTCCGTCTTTTTTCTCTTTTTCTTTCTCTGTCTCTCTCTGTCCAACTCCCTGTCTCTAAGTTTCAGTTCCTCGCCCTCTCTGCGGAAGCTGTCGGGACTTTTTGCCTTCGCAGTCTCTCTGTTCTGGCTTCCTGTCCCTGTTTTTTCATTCCTCCCTCTCTGCCCTGTTACCCGTCACCATTTTTATTTTCTCCGTCTCTTCTGGCTCAAGGTCCTGATTTTTTTAAGTTCCTCCCTCTCTGCCCCATACCCTGTCACTTCTGCAGGTCTGTTTCTCCACCCTCTCCCTGTGCGGCTCCCAGCCCCTCTTTCGCACTTCCTCCCTCCGGAGCCTGCGGCCTGTTGCTTTCCCCCCCTCTTATTTCTCTCTCTCTGTCTCTCGCTGTCTCCCCGCCCCTGTTTTTTCGTTCCTCCTGTCTCTGCCCTAGAGCCCGTCAGGAGTTCTTTCATTCTCTGGCGCTCTCTTTCCAGTTCCCAGGCCCTGGTTTTCAATGTTGTCCTCCTGTCTTCCCTGTGCCACGGCGCGATTTCATTTCTTTTGCCGTCTCTCCCGGTCCGGCTCCCCGCCAGGATTTTTTAATCCCCCCCTCTCTGTCTTGTAGCCCATTGCTGTTTTCTCTGTCTCTGTGTCCCTCTGTCCGGCTCCCTGTCTTTACTTATTATTTTTGTTGAATTCCTCCCTCTCTGCCCTGTACGCGGTGCTGTTTACACTTTCGTTCCCGGACGTCTCTCTGTAGATTGCTCCCAGTCCTGTTTTTTTTTAATTCCTCCCTCTCTGTCTGTCATGGTTTAACTTGGCAGCCGGCAACTAAGCACTAGAGAGCTGCTCGCTCACAGCCCCCACCCCCGGCCCGTTCCCTCCCCAGCGGGATGCGGAGGACAAATGGACCAAAGGTAAAACTTGTCGGTTGAGATAAAGACAGTTTAGTAAGGCAACAAAGGAAATACTGTTGATAATTCTAATAACGATGATAATAATTGCAACAACGCACATGCGAACCAAACTATACGCAGTACAGTTTCTCTCACCACCCGATGACCGGTGCACAGGCAGTCCCCGAACAGCGATTGCGGAACCCGGAAATCGCAAGTTTCGCTAAATTCCAAAATAGTTTGACCTCCCGGACGAGAGCGGGTTCCAACTCGCGGAAACGAGAAGAGCTGATTCCTGCCCCGCAGCCAGCCCCCATTTATAAGCTGCGCGTGACGTCTGTGGTACGGAATATTTCCACTGGCCAGCTTGGGCTAGCCCTGTAGCCTGTCGCAGGTGGTGGTGCTGTGTTTCCCCCCCGGCCATTTCTTTCTCGTTGCGCTCTGTCCGGCTTCCTGTCCCTACTTTTCAGTTCTTCCCTCGCTGCCCTGTGGCCTGTTGCTATCTTCCCTTTTTCTGTCTCTCTGTGTATGGCTCCCGCTCCCTTCCTTTTTGAAATTCCTCCCTCTCCGTCTGGGAGCCCATCGTGGTTTTTCCTTTCTGCGTCTCTCTCTGGCTGGCTTCTGCTCCCTGGTTTTCAATTTCTTCCTTCTGGGCCCTTTAGCCTGTGGCAATTTTACTTCTTTCTCGGTCTCTGGATCCCAATTTTTTAATTCCTCCTCGTCTCCCCTCCTGCATCCCTTTTTCCAGCTCCCTCCCCGGCTCCCTATCCCTGTGGTTTAATTCCTCCCTCTCTGCTCTCTAGCTTTTGCTGTACTTCCTGTGTGCCTTGCTCCGCATCTGGCGCCTCGCCCCTGTCTTCGCATTCCTCCCTATAGCCCATCACTGTCCTTGTCTTTTGTCATCGATCTGGTCCAGATCCCTGTTTTTGCCGCCTTCTCTCTCTGCCTTATTGCCCCTGGCTATTTCTTCTTCCTCCCTCTCTGACTGCCCGGCTCCGGATCCCTATTGTTTCATTCCTCCCTCTCTGTCCTGTGGCCCGTCGGTATTTTTTCTTTCTCTGGCTCTCTTTGTCTGGCTCCCTGTCCCTGTTGTTCAGCTTCTTCCTTCTTGGCACTGTAGCGTGTTGTGATTCTGTTTCTTTCTCCACCTCTCTGTCTTCCCAGCTTCTCGTCCCTCACTTTTAAGTCCTCCCTCTCCATCCTGTTGCCTATTGGATTCAGCCCCGCCCCCCCGCCTTTCAGTCTTTCTTGCTTCCCGTGCCTGTTTTTAAGTCCTCCCTCTCTGCCACATCACCCATTGCTTTTTTCTTTTCTCCATCTCTCTATGTCTGTCTCACTGCCCTTGTTTTTTAGTTCTTCCTCTCTGCCCTATGCCCTGCTGCTGTGTTTGCCTTTCTCGGTCCCTCCCTGTGCGGCTCCCTGTCCCCATTTATTAACTCTTACCTCTTCTTCCTGCACCCACCACTGTTCTCCGCGATCTCCCTCTCTCTCTGTCTGGCTCCCCGTCCTCAGTGTTTAATTCGTCCCTCTGCCCCCTGTAGCCCCACGCTATTGGTCTGTCTGTCTCCATCTCTCTGTGTCCAGCTCCCTGGCGCTGTTTTTTGCTTCCCCCAGCCCATCTTGTAGCCCATCACTGGTTTTGTTTCGTTGGTTTTTTGGTCTTCCTCTGTGTCTCGCTGTCCAGCTCCTGGTCGCGGTTCTTCAATCCCTCCGTCTTCCCTGGAGCGTGCTTTTGCTTTTTTTCCATTCTCCATTGTGCTCTGTCCGGTCCCCTGTTGCTCTTTATCCATTCCTCCCTCTCTGCCCCGTGGCCCGTCACTTTTTCTCCTTTTATTTCTGCCTTTCCCTCTGTCCGACTCCCTGTGCCTGGTTTTTAAATTCCTTCCTCTCTGCCCTGTCACCCGTGCCATCTTTTGCCTTTCTCGGTCTCTCTCTGGCCAGCGCTCTGTCCATATTCATTGATTCTTCCCTCTCCACCTCGTAGCCTGTTGCTTTTGTCCTTTGTCCTTCTTACTTGTGTCTGTCTCCCCGATGACCCTGTTTTAGAATCCCCCCCCCTTTCTTTCTGTACGCATTACTCTCTGGCTTTTTGCTCTCTGGCTCTCTTTTGTTCAGCTCCCGCTCCCTACTTCTTAAGTCTTCCCTCTTTTCCCTGTAGCGTGTAGCTATGTGGTTTGTTTCGTGTTGTCCTGCCCACCCTCGCCCCTTCCCTCCGTCGTTTGCGTTCCCGGCTCCCTGTCCATGTTGTCTCATTCCTCCCTCTCTGCCCTGTTTTTGTAGCTTTTTTTTTTTGTCTTTCCCCATCTGTCTCAGTCCGGGTCCCTGCCCCTATTCATTTTTCCTCCCTTCTTGTCGTGCTGCCCGTTGCAGGTTTTTTCTGCGCCTCTGTCCTGCTCCCCCATCCTTTTTCGGTCTCTGTCCTGCTCCCTCTCCTTCTTTCTGCTGCCACTCTTCCTCTCTTCCTGCTGCTTCTTTCTCCGTCTCTGTGGGACTGCCTGTCCCCGTCCTTCTCTCGCTGTCCCTTTCCCTGCTTCGTGCTTTCTCGTTACACCGCCGCTGTCACTTTTCTCCTCTCTTGTAGTGGCCTGCACCCTGCTCCTCATTTTTGGCGGCCTCTGCCGAGCAGCGCATCGCTCCTGGAGCCGACTGACCGACTGTTCCCTGCTGGAGCAACGGGCGCAGCTGCGGGAAGGACTGCCGAGGTGTCGGAGGGGCAGAGGGAGCATCGGGGGCCCCGAGCCCCGGAGCAGAGCGGCTCCCGGGACTGGCTGGGTGCGTGACTGAATAAAGACCTGCGGTCCCTTTTGCCCTCGCGGCTGCGTTTGTGCGTGGTTTGCACGGGACGAGGGGCTGCGCCAGAGCCCAGGGGAGGAGGGGACGGGCTGTGGGGCAGGGGCGACGGCCCCCTGTTCCTGCCGGGCTCCAGCCGTGGGCCGGGGCCGCCCCAGGTGCGGGCAGCACGGCTGATGGCGACGGCCCCTCCCTCTGCCGGTGGAGGGCCCGGTGCTGCCGTGACCGGGGTGGCCGTGGAGGGGCCGGTGCGAGCCGAGGGAGGAGCGGAGCCGTGACCGGGCTGCGGCTGCAGGGAGGGAGAAGGTGAGCGCGGGGCGGTCGATGGAGCGGCGGGTCCCGGGGAAAGCCCCGAGGCGGGCGACGGTACCTGCCGAGCGGGGTCCGTGTGGGAGGCAAGGAGCGGCGGGGGTCCAGCGCCGTTTCGGGCACGGTGTCCCCGCAAGCCGAGGCCCGCAGCTCCCGCGGCGTGCTGGGAGCTGTAGTGCTGGGGCGCGGGGCGCGCTGTCGGTCACGCTACTCCCCGGGGCATGCCGGGAGGTGTAGTCTTCCGGCTGCCGGGCGGCCGAGCCCTGCTAGCCAGGGCATGCCGGGAGGTGTCGTTTTCAGGGACTCGGCTGCCGGGCAGCCGCATTGCTCTCGGGCATGTGCGACGAGGCGTTGTGCTTGGTCCCGCCACAGCCCCCGCCGCGCGGGACGAAGGGTAGTTCTGTGGTCAGTTCCGTGTGTTTTTCTGCAGCCTTCCCGCTGCGTCCGGTCCCCAGAAAGCGGTGCGGCCGCGCCTCGACCGGGCGTGCCGCAGGGCTCGCTGCTGCCACCCGGTGAGCAAAGTTCGTTACTGCGGCTCGGGTGGCGCCAATGCGCGGTGGCGCCGAGTCCAAGAGCTCGCTGCTGCCACCCGGTGACCAAAGTTCGGTACTGCGGCTCGGGAGACGCGAATGCGCGGTGGCGCCGTGTCCAAGAGCTCGCTGCTGCCACCCGGTGACCAAAATTCGGTACTGCCGCTCGAGTGGCACAGGTGCTGTGCGCGCTGGGAGGAGCCGTGCCCTGTGTGTCCGGTGCTGCAATAAAGGACGCCTGCCTGCTTGCTGAAATGCCCAAACGGCTTCAGAGGGTCTTTGTGTTTGCCCAATGACGGCACCGTGGGATCCAGCCGTGGGCCGGAGCCGGAGGAGCCCCAGGTGCGGGCAGCACGGCTGATGGCGACGGCCCCTCCCTCTGCCGGTGGAGGGCCCGGTGCTGCCGTGGCCCGGGTGGCTGTGGAGGGGCCGGTGCGAGTCGAGGGAGGAGCGGAGCCGTAGCCGGGTTGCGGCTGCAGCGAGGGAGAAGGTGAGCGCGGGGTGTGTGGGGGTGTGGATGGAGTGGCAGGTCCTGGGGAAAAGCCCCCGGGAGGTCGGGGTCTGGGTCGGGGGCAAGGAGCGGCGGGGGTGCGGCGCCGTCTCGGAGCCGCGAGTCGGGGGCTGCTCGGAGCGGGAGGCGCGCGGCAGGGCGCTGCCCGGAGCCGTGCGGAGGTGCCGCCCCGTGCCGGCGGCGCCGCCCCGTGCCGGCGGCGCGCGCTGCCTGGACCCGGAGGTGGGGCCGGGCGTGGGCGCCGCGCCGTGTCCGCTGGCGCCGTCCCCTGGCCGCGATGCGGTACTGCAGCTCGGCGTTCCGCGCAGGGACTGGGGACTGGCCACTCCGGCGCGCCGTCGGCACGTGGCGCATGCGCGGTGCGGCGCAGCAGCATGGCGGCGCCCTGGTGTCGGGTGCCGGGGCGGCGGGGGAGCAGAGAGGCCAGCCGTGAGGCACGGGCTCCCCTGCGACGGGTGCGGGGGTGCGTGGTGGCTGCCCGAGGGTGGTGGGACGGGAAGCTTCGAGCCGCCCGCTGTGACAGGCTGCCGGTGCGCTGGAGGCGAGGCGGGTGCGGGCAGCCCCGGGGCCAGAGGCGGGAGGTGACGCAGGGGAAGGGGGGAAGGAGGCGGGCACCCCCCCCAACTAGGCAGCGCTCCCCGGCCCCGCTCGCCCCGCGCAGCCGCCCCCAGCTCCAGCACGTCCCCTGAAGCCTGTCCCGGAGCCCCCGGCCTCCCCCAAGGCCCGTGGTGCGGGCGGCACACTGGGCCTCGAGCGTGCCTCGTCCTCCCTTAACGCGGTCGCCGCTGCTTCTTTCTCTGTGGCAGGGGCCGCGCTGAGGACGCGTTTGTCCGTTCCTGCCCTGGGGATGCCGTTGGCTGCGCCCGCTCCAGGCTTGTGAGGGCTGTGTGTGCCGGGCCTCGGTCTCCTGGCGTCGTGGGGGCGAAAAGGGAGAGGCGGAGCGCTGAGTGGCTGCGGACGGGAGCTGGCGGGGCTGAAGCTGGAGAGTCCCGAGAAGGCTGAAGAAGAAGAAAAAATGGAAGGCCACCTGGCTGGCAGCTGCCTGGCTCCGCAGGCAGGAGAGAGCCTGCCTCTGCGGGTGAGGAAGGCTCCCTCTTGGTAGCCTGCAGCAGGCCAGGCCGCCAGCGTGTCCCGCAGGGTCTGTATGTGTCACCAGCAGCAGCATGGTACGGTTGTGGAGCGCGTGAGCGAGCGAGGCTACGTGCCTAGGGAGCCTCGTGTCCTGAGAGCCGCGCCACATGCGCGTTTTTTCTTAGGTGTAGGACAGCCAAGCGACCGGAGTTACGGAAGAGGAAGGGAGGAGCGCAGGAGAGAGAAGCGCCTGAAGCGGCAGAGTCTCCCGGCAGCGCCGAGAGTGAGATCTGCGGTGAGTGGCGGGCCTCCGGGGCCCTGTCGCCCCTCTTCTGCGTCCCGGGCCCTCCCCTGGATCCTCCTCTCTCCCACGCTGCTGTGATTGTTTTGTTTGTTTTTTTTTTTTCTTTTTCCTTTTCTTTCCCTTTCCCTGTACCTCCCGTCTTCTGTCTGTGTTTGTGTCCTGCTACCTCTCCCTCTTTTTCTCCCTCCAGAATTTCTTTAGCCGGCTCCCTGTCTCTGTTGCTCTGTTTCTCTGTCCTGCTGCCTGTCCGGTCGTTTCTTGCTATACGTCCCTGTTCAGCCAGCTCTCCCTTTTTGCCCTTCTCTCCTTCTCTGTCCTGCTTCATGGCCCTTTCTCTCCGTCCTGTAGCCCCTTGCTGGTTTGTTTTGGGGTTTCCCTGCACACCCCCCCCCCGCCCCCCCTCTTCTTGGTCTCTTTGTCTAGATCTGACCCTTTCTTTGTTTCTCGGTCCCTTTTTTCCTGTTCACTGTCCTTTTTCTCTCTCTGCCTGTGTGTCCTGTGCTCCATTGCCATCTTTGTCTCTCCTTTCTTCTTCATCTCCTCCCCCTGCCCCTGTCTCTCTCTCCCTCTTTCGCGCTCACCGGCCCAACATTTTCGTGCTCCGTCTCTGCAAGGCTCCTCGTCCCTGTTTTTCTTGATTTCTCTACCTCTCTGGCGTTTTCTTTCGACCCTTCTTTCTCTCTGAGCTCCTCGGTCTTCTCCCGTGTCTTATTTTCGTCTTCCTAGTGCTCTGCCCTGCTCCCCGTCACTTATTTTCTCTCTCCGTTTCTCTGCCCTGCTCCCCCTCGCTCTCTTTCTTTCTCCGTTCCCCTCTGCTGCTCCACAGCAGTGTTTTTCCTTTCTCCGGCTCTCTGACCTGCTCCCCGCCCACCCAGGTTGGCCGTCCCAGGTTTTGTGCTGTTTTTTCCCTTCTCCGCCTCTCTCTCCTGCTGCCCAGCCGAGGCGTTTCCCCCTCCGTCTCTGTCCTGCTCCCCTGTCTCTTATTTTTGCCTGTCTTTCACTTTATCCTGCCTCCCTGTCCCCTTTTTCTCTCTCAGTATCACCTTGTCCCACTCCCTTTCTTTGACAATCTGTCCTGCTCCTTGTCCTTCTCTTTCCCTTCTCTGTCATTCCCCATCCTTCTTCTGGCCTTTCTTCCTTCTCTTTCTACCCTGCTGCCGCAGTGCTTCTTTCTCCATCGCTGTCCTGCTCCCTGGCCCTTGTTTCCTCTCGCCGTCACTCTGTCCTGGTTCCTGTCCCCCGGTTTTTCTGTCTCTGTGTCTCTGTCCTGCTGCCTGTCTGGTTGTTTCTTGCTATACGTCCCTGTCCAGCCGGCTCTCCCTTTTTGCCTTTCTCTCCTTCTCTGTCTTGCTTCCCGGCCCTTTCTTCTCTTCCTCTCTCTCTGTCCACTAGCCCCTTGCTGGTTTGTGTTGGGGTTCCAACCCTAACCACCCTCTTCTTCGTCTGACCCTTTCTTTGTTTCTTAATACCTTTTTCCCTGTTCACTGTTGTTTTTCTCTTTCTGTCAGTGTGTGGGGACGGGGGTGGGAAGCTCGGGGCGGGGAGTGGAGGCTGGAAAGAGGTAGGAGGTTGCAGAGGGGTGGGAAGCTGAACTATGTAGAGGCCAGCAAAATGGGAGGTAGGAGGCTGATGAGGGGTGGGAGGCTGGGGGCGAGAGTAGAGACCAGAAAAAGAAGGAGGCCGGAAAGGGGTGGGAGGCCGCAGCAGGGTGGGAGGCCGGGGGCGAGAGTAGAGGCCAGAAAGAAAAAAAGGAGGCCGGAAAGGGGTGGGGGCTGCAGAGGGGTGGGAGGCCAGGGGCGAGAGTAGAGGCCAGAAAGAAAAAAAGGAGGCCGGAAAGGGGTGGGAGGCCGCAGAGGGGTGGGAGGCCAGGGGCGAGAGTAGAGGCCAGAAAAAAAGGAGGCTGGAAAGAGATGGGAGGCTGGGGGGTGCGAGTAGAGGCCAGAAAGGCCCTTTTCTTCCGGCTTCTTCCCTGTCTTTATCTCTCTTTCCTGCCTTGTTTATTCCTCTGATTCAAGTTCTCTCTCGATCTGTGAGTTCTGCTTCCCACTCATCATATTCTCTCTCTTTCTCTGTCCTATTCCTGCATACAGTGTGCAGTGAGGCTTCTTGTCTAGGAAGCCGCGTCTCGTATGAGCTCTAAGACAACCACATGCATTTTCTCTCAGGTGGAGGCGAGCCAAACGATTTGAGTTACAGAAGAAGAAGGGAAGAGAGGAGAGAGAAGCATCTGAAGTGTCCAAGTCTCCCGGCAGCACCGAGAGCGAGAGCTGCGGTGAGTCCTGGGCCCTCGGGGCCCTGTCACCCCTCTTCTGCATCCTGGGCCCTCCCCTGGCTCCCTCTCTTTCCCACACTGCTACGACTATTTTTTTTTCTGCTCTTGTGTACCGTCTTTCTCCATCTGTCTCTGACTTGTCCCCATCTTTTAGGTCCTCCCTCTTTCTGCCCTGCAGCCCGTGGCGTTTTTTTCCGTCTTCCCCTCTTTCTGTTCAGCTCCCGGTTACTACTTTTGCTTTCCTCCTGCTCTGTAGCCTGTCAGTACTTTTGCTGTCTCTGGTGCTCTTTTGTCTGGCTCCTTGTCCCTTGATTTGAGGCCTTCCTTCTCGGCTCCATAGCGCGTCACAGATCTACTGCTTTCTCCATGTCTATTCTATTCTATTTCCTCATCTCTCTTTGCCCAGGTCCCTGCCGCTATTCTTTTTTCCTCTTTCAATGCTACAGGGTTTTTTTTTGCATCTCCTTCCTGCTCCCCGTTCTTCATTTTCGGTCTCTGTCCTGCTCCCTCTTCTTCTTTCTGCTGCCACTCTTCCTCTCTTCCTGCTGCTTCTTTCTCCATCTCTGTGGGACTGCCTGTCCCCGTGCTTCTCTCGCTGTCCCTTTCCCCGCTTCGTGCTTTCTCGTTACACCGCCGCTGTCCAGCCATCTGTCACTTTTCTCCTCTCTTGTAGTGGCCTGCACCCTGCTCCTCATTTTTGGCGGCCTCTGCCGAGCAGCGCATCGCTCCGGGAGCGGACTGACCGACTGTTCCCTGCTGGAGCAACGGGCGCAGCTGCGGGAAGGACTGCCGAGGTGTCGGAGGGGCAGAGGGAGCATCGGGGGCCCCGAGCCCCGGAGCAGAGCGGCTCCCGAGACTGGCTGGGTGCGTGACTGAATAAAGACCTGCGGTCCCTTTTGCCCTCGCGGCTGCATTTGTGCTTGGTTTGCACGGGACGAGGGGCTGCGCCAGAGCCCAAGGGAGGAGGGGACGGGCTGTGGGGCAGGGGCGACGGCCCCCTGTTCCTGCCGGGCTCCAGTCGTGGGCCCGGGGCCGGGGGAGCCCCAGGTGTGGGCAGCACGGCTGATGGCGACGGCCCCTCCCTCTGCCGGTGGAGGGCCCGGTGCTGCCGTGACCGGGGTGGCCGTGGAGGGGCCGGTGCGAGCCGAGGGAGGAGCGGAGCCGTGGCCGGGCTGCGGCTGCAGCGAGGGAGAAGGTGAGCGCGGGGTGCGGGGGGAGGTGGATGGAGCAGCGCGTCCCGGGGAAAAGCCCCCGGGAGGGCGGGGTCCGTGTCGGGGACAGGGAGGGGCGGGGGTTCGGCGCCGTGTCGGAGCCGCGAGTCGGGGGCTGCCCGGAGCCGTGCGGAGGTGCCGCCCCGTGCCGGCGGCGCGCGCTGCCCCGACCCGGAGCGGTACTGCAGCCAGGCGTTCCGCGCAGGGACTGGGGGCTGGCCACTCCGGCGCGCCGTCGGCGCGTGGCGCATGCGCAGTGCGGCGCAGCAGCATGGCGGCGCCCTGGTGTCGGGTGCCGGGGCGGCGGGGGAGCAGAGAGGCCAGCCGTGAGGCGCGGGCTCCCCTCCGGCGGGTGCGGGGGTGCGTGGTGGTTGCCCGAGGGTGGTGGGACGGGAAGCTTCGAGCCGTCCGCTGTGACAGGCTGCCGGTGCGCTGGAGGCGAGGCGGGTGCGGGCAGCCCCGGGGCCAGAGGCGGGAGGTGACGGAAGGGAAGGGGGGAAGGAGGCGGGCACCCCCCCCAACTCGGCAGCGCTCCCCGGCCCCGCTCGCCCCGCGCAGCCGCCCCCAGCCCCAGCACGTCCCCTGAAGCCTGTCCCGGAGCCCCCGGCCTCCCCCAAGGCCCGTGGTGCGGGCGGCACACTGGGCCTCGAGCGTGCCTCGGCCTCCCTTAACGCGGTCGCCGCTGCTTCTTTCTCTGTGGCAGGGGCCGCGCTGAGGACGCGTTTGTCCGTTCCTGCCCTGGGGATGCCGTTGGCTGCGCCCGCTCCAGGCTTGTGAGGGCTGTGTGTGCCGGGCCTCGGTCTCCTGGCGTCGTGGGGGCGAAAAGGGAGAGGCGGAGCGCTGAGTGGCTGCGGACGGGAGCTGGCGGGGCTGAAGCTGGAGAGTCCCGAGAAGGCTGAAGAAGAAGAAAAAATGGAAGGCCACCTGGCTGGCAGCTGCCTGGCTCCGCAGGCAGGAGAGAGCCTGCCTCTGCGGGTGAGGAAGGCTCCCTCTTGGTAGCCTGCAGCAGGCCAGGCCGCCAGCGTGTCCCGCAGGGTCTGTATGTGTCACCAGCAGCAGCATGGTACGGTTGTGGAGCGCGTGAGCGAGCGAGGCTACGTGTCTAGGGAGCCTCGTCTCCTAAGAGCCGCGACACATGCGCGTTTTTTCTTAGGTGTAGGACAGCCAAGCGACCGGAGTTACGGAAGAGGAAGGGAGGAGCGCAGGAGAGAGAAGCGCCTGAAGCGGCAGAGTCTCCCGGCAGCGCCGAGAGTGAGAGCTGCGGTGAGTGGCGGGCCTCCGGGGCCCTGTCGCTCCTCTTCTGCGTCCCGGGCCCTCCCCTGGATCCTTCTCTCTCCCATGCTGCTGTGATTCCTCCTCCCCCCCCCCCCCCCCCAGCTTTTCTTTTCCTTCCCTGTACCTCCCCTTCTTTTGTCTGTATTTGTTTCTCTGTCCCGCTCGTTTCCTCTCTATTCCTCATTCCCTGTCCTTGTTGCTGTTTTTTCTTTCTCCATCTCTGTGCCCTGCTGCCTATCTCTGTCCAGTTCCCTTTCTGTTTGCTGGGTTGTTTTTTTTTTTTTTGCTCCTCATTCCTCTGCCTTGCTCTGTTCCGTCCTCTCACTCCCGCAGTGTCGTGCTGTGTGTTACCCGTCCTTCTCCCTGTGTTTTTTTGTTCCTCTTGCTCTGTGCCTCTGTCCTGCTGCCTGTAAGTAATTTTTTATTCTCCGTATTTCTGTTATTCTGCCTGTGGCTATTTTTTTTGTTCTCTACCTCTCTCCTGCTCCCCACCCTCACCTTTCTCTCCCTGACGTTCTTTCCTCTTCCCAGTACCTCTGCTTTTCTGCGCCCTTGCACTCCATTTCCTCCATCTCGCTCTATCACGCTGTCTTGCTCCCCATCCCTCCCTTTTCCTTTCTACCCTTCCGATGTGTGTGTCCCCCAAGTGCCCCTTTGACGTGTCCCAGTCTTTCTGTCTACACCCTCCTGTCATTCTCCTTCTCTTGCTCTTCTTGCTCTTTTTCTCTGTGCTGCGGCCCATCACTGTTCTTTCCTCCTCCATCCCTTTGTTGCGCTGCCTGTCCTTGTCAGTTTTGCCCTGTGTTCTGGCTCCAGTCTTGCCTTGTTTTCTGCATCTCTGTCCTTTTCCCTGTACTTTTTTCTCTCTGCTCCTCAGTCCTTCTCCCTCGTCTTGTTTTTCTCTTTCTGCCGTCCCTCTCTTTTTGTCTGTGACCCTCTGTGCTCTTCTCCTTCTCCCTCTCAGTTTGCGGTTGTCTTATGTGTCCCCTTCTCTGTCTCTCTCTTCTGCTGTCCTGCTCCCCAGCCCCATTATTTATTGCTTCACCCCTCGGTCTTGCTCTCAGTCCCTGTTTTCTCTTGTGCTCCACCTCGCTGCCGTTCTCTCGGTTGCTCTCGGTTGCTGTCTGTCCCAGCGTCCTGCTCCCTGTCGCGCTCTCTTTCACAGTATCTTTCTTTCTGGCGTCCTGTCCCTCACCGGTTTTCTCTGTCACTCTGTCCTTCCTCCTGTCTTTTCCTTGTGCCTCTGGCCTCCTACTCGTCGCTACTTTTTTCTTCCTTTCTCTACCTCTCTGCCTCTGTCCTGTCGCTTTCTTCCTCTCTCTGTCGCCAGCATTTCTTTCTCCATCTGTGCCCCCCTCCCTGTCCCTTTTCTCTCATTCTCTCTGTCCTCCATCCTCCCCGTAACTCTTTGTCTGTATATCTCCATACTGCTGCCTGTCCCTTTGTTTCTTGCTATATGCCCCTGTCCAGCTTGCTGTCCCGTTATTCTCCTCTGTCCTGCTCCTTGGCCTTTTTTCTCATCCTGCAGCCCATCACTGTTTTCACTTTCTCCACCTCTTTGTCCTGATCTGTGTGTCTTCTGCCCTCGTCCATCTGGCTTGTTGCCTGTACGTTTGTCTCCCTCCGGCGTTCTTTATTCCCCTGATTCAGTTTCTCTCTTGATCCGTCAGTTCTGCTGCCCGCTCGTCATTCTCTCACTCTCTCTCTTTCCCTCTTGTCTTGTTCCTGCGCGTAGTGCGTGAGCAGGCGAGGCTACGTGTCTAGGGAGCCTTGTCTCGCAAGAGCTGCGAGACATGGACGTTTTCTCTTAGGTGGGGGACAGCCAAGCGACCGGAGTTACGGAAGAGGAAGGGAGGAGAGCAGGAGAGAGAAGCGTCTGAAGCGGCAGAGTCTCCCGGCAGCGCCGAGAGCGAGATCTGCGGTGAGTGCCGGGCCCTCGGGGCCCTGTCGCCCCTCTTCTGCATCCCGGGCTCTCCCCTGGATCCCTCTCTTTCCCACACTGCTGTGATTTTTGGCTTTTTTTTCCTCCCTGCCCCCTCCAACCCCCTCCCCGCTCCCGTGTACCTGCTTTCTCCATCTCTGACCAGCTCCCTGTCCCCATCTTTTAGGTCCTCCCTCTCTCTGCCCTGTAGCCCGTGGCTTTTTTTTCCTTCCCTATCTCTTTCTGTCTGGCTCCCGATCACGGTTTTTGCTTTCCCCCCTCTCTGCCCTATAGCCCGTCGGTACTTTTGCCGTCTCTGGGACTCTCTGTCCGGCTCCCTGTCCCTCTGGTTCAAGGTCTTCCTTCTCAGCTCCGTAGCACGTTGCGCGTCTGCCTCTTTCTCTATCTCTCTCTATTCTGCTCCCTGCCCCTCATTTTGAATTCCTCCCTCTCTGTCCTGTCGCTCCTTTTCCCTTTCTGCATCTCCGTCTTTTTTCTCTTTTTCTTTCTCTGTCTCTCTCTGTCCAACTCCCTGTCTCTAAGTTTCAGTTCCTCGCCCTCTCTGCGGAAGCTGTCGGGACTTTTTGCCTTCGCAGTCTCTCTGTTCTGGCTTCCTGTCCCTGTTTTTTCATTCCTCCCTCTCTGCCCTGTTACCCGTCACCATTTTTATTTTCTCCGTCTCTTCTGGCTCAAGGTCCTGATTTTTTTAAGTTCCTCCCTCTCTGCCCCATACCCTGTCACTTCTGCAGGTCTGTTTCTCCACCCTCTCCCTGTGCGGCTCCCAGCCCCTCTTTCGCACTTCCTCCCTCCGGAGCCTGCGGCCTGTTGCTTTCCCCCCCTCTTATTTCTCTCTCTCTGTCTCTCGCTGTCTCCCCGCCCCTGTTTTTTCGTTCCTCCTGTCTCTGCCCTAGAGCCCGTCAGGAGTTCTTTCATTCTCTGGCGCTCTCTTTCCAGTTCCCAGGCCCTGGTTTTCAATGTTGTCCTCCTGTCTTCCCTGTGCCACGGCGCGATTTCATTTCTTTTGCCGTCTCTCCCGGTCCGGCTCCCCGCCAGGATTTTTTAATCCCCCCCTCTCTGTCTTGTAGCCCATTGCTGTTTTCTCTGTCTCTGTGTCCCTCTGTCCGGCTCCCTGTCTTTACTTATTATTTTTGTTGAATTCCTCCCTCTCTGCCCTGTACGCGGTGCTGTTTACACTTTCGTTCCCGGACGTCTCTCTGTAGATTGCTCCCAGTCCTGTTTTTTTTAATTCCTCTCTCTCTGTCTGTCATGGTTTAACTTGGCAGCCGGCAACTAAGCACTAGAGAGCTGCTCGCTCACAGCCCCCACCCCCGGCCCGTTCCCTCCCCAGCGGGATGCGGAGGACAAATGGACCAAAGGTAAAACTTGTCGGTTGAGATAAAGACAGTTTAGTAAGGCAACAAAGGAAATACTGTTGATAATTCTAATAACGATGATAATAATTGCAACAACGCACATGCGAACCAAACTATACGCAGTACAGTTTCTCTCACCACCCGATGACCGGTGCACAGGCAGTCCCCGAACAGCGATTGCGGAACCCGGAAATCGCAAGTTTCGCTAAATTCCAAAATAGTTTGACCTCCCGGACGAGAGCGGGTTCCAACTCGCGGAAACGAGAAGAGCTGATTCCTGCCCCGCAGCCAGCCCCCATTTATAAGCTGCGCGTGACGTCTGTGGTACGGAATATTTCCACTGGCCAGCTTGGGCTAGCCCTGTAGCCTGTCGCAGGTGGTGGTGCTGTGTTTCCCCCCCGGCCATTTCTTTCTCGTTGCGCTCTGTCCGGCTTCCTGTCCCTACTTTTCAGTTCTTCCCTCGCTGCCCTGTGGCCTGTTGCTATCTTCCCTTTTTCTGTCTCTCTGTGTATGGCTCCCGCTCCCTTCCTTTTTGAAATTCCTCCCTCTCCGTCTGGGAGCCCATCGTGGTTTTTCCTTTCTGCGTCTCTCTCTGGCTGGCTTCTGCTCCCTGGTTTTCAATTTCTTCCTTCTGGGCCCTTTAGCCTGTGGCAATTTTACTTCTTTCTCGGTCTCTGGATCCCAATTTTTTAATTCCTCCTCGTCTCCCCTCCTGCATCCCTTTTTCCAGCTCCCTCCCCGGCTCCCTATCCCTGTGGTTTAATTCCTCCCTCTCTGCTCTCTAGCTTTTGCTGTACTTCCTGTGTGCCTTGCTCCGCATCTGGCGCCTCGCCCCTGTCTTCGCATTCCTCCCTATAGCCCATCACTGTCCTTGTCTTTTGTCATCGATCTGGTCCAGATCCCTGTTTTTGCCGCCTTCTCTCTCTGCCTTATTGCCCCTGGCTATTTCTTCTTCCTCCCTCTCTGACTGCCCGGCTCCGGATCCCTATTGTTTCATTCCTCCCTCTCTGTCCTGTGGCCCGTCGGTATTTTTTCTTTCTCTGGCTCTCTTTGTCTGGCTCCCTGTCCCTGTTGTTCAGCTTCTTCCTTCTTGGCACTGTAGCGTGTTGTGATTCTGTTTCTTTCTCCACCTCTCTGTCTTCCCAGCTTCTCGTCCCTCACTTTTAAGTCCTCCCTCTCCATCCTGTTGCCTATTGGATTCAGCCCCGCCCCCCCGCCTTTCAGTCTTTCTTGCTTCCCGTGCCTGTTTTTAAGTCCTCCCTCTCTGCCACATCACCCATTGCTTTTTTCTTTTCTCCATCTCTCTATGTCTGTCTCACTGCCCTTGTTTTTTAGTTCTTCCTCTCTGCCCTATGCCCTGCTGCTGTGTTTGCCTTTCTCGGTCCCTCCCTGTGCGGCTCCCTGTCCCCATTTATTAACTCTTACCTCTTCTTCCTGCACCCACCACTGTTCTCCGCGATCTCCCTCTCTCTCTGTCTGGCTCCCCGTCCTCAGTGTTTAATTCGTCCCTCTGCCCCCTGTAGCCCCACGCTATTGGTCTGTCTGTCTCCCTCTCTCTGTGTCCAGCTCCCTGGCGCTGTTTTTTGCTTCCCCCAGCCCATCTTGTAGCCCATCACTGGTTTTGTTTCGTTGGTTTTTTGGTCTTCCTCTGTGTCTCGCTGTCCAGCTCCTGGTCGCGGTTCTTCAATCCCTCCGTCTTCCCTGGAGCGTGCTTTTGCTTTTTTTCCATTCTCCATTGTGCTCTGTCCGGTCCCCTGTTGCTCTTTATCCATTCCTCCCTCTCTGCCCCGTGGCCCGTCACTTTTTCTCCTTTTATTTCTGCCTTTCCCTCTGTCCGACTCCCTGTGCCTGGTTTTTAAATTCCTTCCTCTCTGCCCTGTCACCCGTGCCATCTTTTGCCTTTCTCGGTCTCTCTCTGGCCAGCGCTCTGTCCATATTCATTGATTCTTCCCTCTCCACCTCGTAGCCTGTTGCTTTTGTCCTTTGTCCTTCTTACTTGTGTCTGTCTCCCCGATGACCCTGTTTTAGAATCCCCCCCCCTTTCTTTCTGTACGCATTACTCTCTGGCTTTTTGCTCTCTGGCTCTCTTTTGTTCAGCTCCCGCTCCCTACTTCTTAAGTCTTCCCTCTTTTCCCTGTAGCGTGTAGCTATGTGGTTTGTTTCGTGTTGTCCTGCCCACCCTCGCCCCTTCCCTCCGTCGTTTGCGTTCCCGGCTCCCTGTCCATGTTGTCTCATTCCTCCCTCTCTGCCCTGTTTTTGTAGCTTTTTTTTTTTGTCTTTCCCCATCTGTCTCAGTCCGGGTCCCTGCCCCTATTCATTTTTCCTCCCTTCCTGTCGTGCTGCCCGTTGCAGGTTTTTTCTGCGCCTCTGTCCTGCTCCCCCATCCTTTTTCGGTCTCTGTCCTGCTCCCTCTTCTTCTTTCTGCTGCCACTCTTCCTCTCTTCCTGCTGCTTCTTTCTCCATCTCTGTGGGACTGCCTGTCCCCGTCCTTCTCTCGCTGTCCCTTTCCCTGCTTCGTGCTTTCTCGTTACACCGCCGCTGTCACTTTTCTCCTCTCTTGTAGTGGCCTGCACCCTGCTCCTCATTTTTGGCGGCCTCTGCCGAGCAGCACATCGCTCCGGGAGCGGACTGACCGACTGTTCCCTGCTGGAGCAACGGGCGCAGCTGCGGGAAGGACTGCCGAGGTGTCGGAGGGGCAGAGGGAGCATCGGGGGCCCCGAGCCCCGGAGCAGAGCGGCTCCCGGGACTGGCTGGGTGCGTGACTGAATAAAGACCTGCGGTCCCTTTTGCCCTCGCGGCTGCGTTTGTGCGTGGTTTGCACGGGACGAGGGGCTGCGCCAGAGCCCAGGGGAGGAGGGGACGGGCTGTGGGGCAGGGGCGACGGCCCCCTGTTCCTGCCGGGCTCCAGCCGTGGGCCGGGGCCGCCCCAGGTGCGGGCAGCACGGCTGATGGCGACGGCCCCTCCCTCTGCCGGTGGAGGGCCCGGTGCTGCCGTGACCGGGGTGGCCGTGGAGGGGCCGGTGCGAGCCGAGGGAGGAGCGGAGCCGTGACCGGGCTGCGGCTGCAGGGAGGGAGAAGGTGAGCGCGGGGCGGTCGATGGAGCGGCGGGTCCCGGGGAAAGCCCCGAGGCGGGCGACGGTACCTGCCGAGCGGGGTCCGTGTGGGAGGCAAGGAGCGGCGGGGGTCCAGCGCCGTTTCGGGCACGGTGTCCCCGCAAGCCGAGGCCCGCAGCTCCCGCGGCGTGCTGGGAGCTGTAGTGCTGGGGCGCGGGGCGCGCTGTCGGTCACGCTACTCCCCGGGGCATGCCGGGAGGTGTAGTCTTCCGGCTGCCGGGCGGCCGAGCCCTGCTAGCCAGGGCATGCCGGGAGGTGTCGTTTTCAGGGACTCGGCTGCCGGGCAGCCGCATTGCTCTCGGGCATGTGCGACGAGGCATTGTGCTTGGTCCCGCCACAGCCCCCGCTGCGCGGGACGAAGGGTAGTTCTGTGGTCAGTTCCGTGTGTTTTTCTGCAGCCTTCCCGCTGCGTCCGGTCCCCAGAAAGCGGTGCGGCCGCGCCTCGACCGGGCGTGCCGCAGGGCTCGCTGCTGCCACCCGGTGAGCAAAGTTCGTTACTGCGGCTCGGGTGGCGCCAATGCGCGGTGGCGCCGAGTCCAAGAGCTCGCTGCTGCCACCCGGTGACCAAAGTTCGGTACTGCGGCTCGGGAGACGCGAATGCGCGGTGGCGCCGTGTCCAAGAGCTCGCTGCTGCCACCCGGTGACCAAAATTCGGTACTGCCGCTCGAGTGGCACAGGTGCCGTGCGCGCTGGGAGGAGCCGTGCCCTGTGTGTCCGGTGCTGCAATAAAGGACGCCTGCCTGCTTGCTGAAATGCCCAAACGGCTTCAGAGGGTCTTTGTGTTTGCCCAATGACGGCACCGTGGGATCCAGCCGTGGGCCGGAGCCGGAGGAGCCCCGGGTGCGGGCAGCACGGCTGATGGCGACGGCCCATCCCTCTGCCGGTGGAGGGCCCGGTGCTGCCGTGGCCCGGGTGGCTGTGGAGGGGCCGGTGCGAGTCGAGGGAGGAGCGGAGCCGTAGCCGGGTTGCGGCTGCAGCGAGGGAGAAGGTGAGCGCGGGGTGTGTGGGGGTGTGGATGGAGTGGCAGGTCCTGGGGAAAAGCCCCCGGGAGGTCGGGGGCAAGGAGCGGCGGGGGTGCGGCGCCGTCTCGGAGCCGCGAGTCGGGGGCTGCTCGGAGCGGGAGGCGCGCGGCAGGGCGCTGCCCGGAGCCGTGCGGAGGTGCCGCCCCGTGCCGGCGGCGCCGCCCCGTGCCGGCGGCGCGCGCTGCCTGGACCCGGAGGTGGGGCCGGGCGTGGGCGCCGCGCCGTGTCCGCTGGCGCCGTCCCCTGGCCGCGATGCGGTACTGCAGCTCGGCGTTCCGCGCAGGGACTGGGGACTGGCCACTCCGGCGCGCCGTCGGCACGTGGCGCATGCGCGGTACGGCGCAGCAGCATGGCGGCGCCCTGGTGTCGGGTGCCGGGGCGGCGGGGGAGCAGAGAGGCCAGCCGTGAGGCGCGGGCTCCCCTCCGGCGGGTGCGGGGGTGCGTGGTGGTTTCCCGAGGGTGGTGGGACGGGAAGCTTCGAGCCGCCCGCTGCGGCAGGCTGCCGGTGCGCTGGAGGCGAGGCGGGTGCGGGCAGCCCCGGGGCCAGAGGCGGGAGGTGACGGAGGGGAAGGGGGGAAGGAGGCGGGCACCCCCCCCAACTCGGCAGCGCTCCCCGGCCCCGCTCGCCCCGCGCAGCCGCCCCCAGCTCCAGCACGTCCCCTGAAGCCTGTCCCGGAGCCCCCGGCCTCCCCCAAGGCCCGTGGTGCGGGCGGCACACTGGGCCTCGAGCGTGCCTCGTCCTCCCTTAACGCGGTCGCCGCTGCTTCTTTCTCTGTGGCAGGGGCCGCGCTGAGGACGCGTTTGTCCGTTCCTGCCCTGGGGATGCCGTTGGCTGCGCCCGCTCCAGGCTTGTGAGGGCTGTGTGTGCCGGGCCTTGGTCTCCTGGCGTCGTGGGGGCGAAAAGGGAGAGGCGGAGCGCTGAGTGGCTGCGGACGGGAGCTGGCGGGGCTGAAGCTGGAGAGTCCCGAGAAGGCTGAAGAAGAAGAAAAAATGGAAGGCCACCTGGCTGGCAGCTGCCTGGCTCCGCAGGCAGGAGAGAGCCTGCCTCTGCGGGTGAGGAAGGCTCCCTCTTGGTAGCCTGCAGCAGGCCAGGCCGCCAGCGTGTCCCGCAGGGTCTGTATGTGTCACCAGCAGCAGCATGGTACGGTTGTGGAGCGCGTGAGCGAGCGAGGCTACGTGCCTAGGGAGCCTCGTGTCCTGAGAGCCGCGCCACATGCGCGTTTTTTCTTAGGTGTAGGACAGCCAAGCGACCGGAGTTACGGAAGAGGAAGGGAGGAGCGCAGGAGAGAGAAGCGCCTGAAGCGGCAGAGTCTCCCGGCAGCGCCGAGAGCGAGATCTGCGGTGAGTGGCGGGCCTCCGGGGCCCTGTCGCCCCTCTTCTGCGTCCCGGGCCCTCCCCTGGATCCTCCTCTCTCCCACGCTGCTGTGATTGTTTTGTTTGTTTTTTTTTTTTCTTTTTCCTTTTCTTTCCCTTTCCCTGTACCTCCCGTCTTCTGTCTGTGTTTGTGTCCTGCTACCTCTCCCTCTTTTTCTCCCTCCAGAATTTCTTTAGCCGGCTCCCTGTCTCTGTTGCTCTGTTTCTCTGTCCTGCTGCCTGTCCGGTCGTTTCTTGCTATACGTCCCTGTTCAGCCAGCTCTCCCTTTTTGCCCTTCTCTCCTTCTCTGTCCTGCTTCATGGCCCTTTCTCTCCGTCCTGTAGCCCCTTGCTGGTTTGTTTTGGGGTTTCCCTGCACACCCCCCCCCGCCCCCTCTCTTCTTGGTCTCTTTGTCTAGATCTGACCCTTTCTTTGTTTCTCGGTCCCTTTTTTCCTGTTCACTGTCCTTTTTCTCTCTCTGCCTGTGTGTCCTGTGCTCCATTGCCATCTTTGTCTCTCCTTTCTTCTTCATCTCCTCCCCCTGCCCCTGTCTCTCTCTCCCTCTTTCGCGCTCACCGGCCCAACATTTTCGTGCTCCGTCTCTGCAAGGCTCCTCGTCCCTGTTTTTCTTGATTTCTCTACCTCTCTGGCGTTTTCTTTCGACCCTTCTTTCTCTCTGAGCTCCTCGGTCTTCTCCCGTGTCTTATTTTCGTCTTCCTAGTGCTCTGCCCTGCTCCCCGTCACTTATTTTCTCTCTCCGTTTCTCTGCCCTGCTCCCCCTCGCTCTCTTTCTTTCTCCGTTCCCCTCTGCTGCTCCACAGCAGTGTTTTTCCTTTCTCCGGCTCTCTGACCTGCTCCCCGCCCACCCAGGTTGGCCGTCCCAGGTTTTGTGCTGTTTTTTCCCTTCTCCGCCTCTCTCTCCTGCTGCCCAGCCGAGGCGTTTCCCCCTCCGTCTCTGTCCTGCTCCCCTGTCTCTTATTTTTGCCTGTCTTTCACTTTATCCTGCCTCCCTGTCCCCTTTTTCTCTCTCAGTATCACCTTGTCCCACTCCCTTTCTTTGACAATCTGTCCTGCTCCTTGTCCTTCTCTTTCCCTTCTCTGTCATTCCCCATCCTTCTTCTGGCCTTTCTTCCTTCTCTTTCTACCCTGCTGCCGCAGTGCTTCTTTCTCCATCGCTGTCCTGCTCCCTGGCCCTTGTTTCCTCTCGCCGTCACTCTGTCCTGGTTCCTGTCCCCCGGTTTTTCTGTCTCTGTGTCTCTGTCCTGCTGCCTGTCTGGTTGTTTCTTGCTATACGTCCCTGTCCAGCCGGCTCTCCCTTTTTGCCTTTCTCTCCTTCTCTGTCTTGCTTCCCGGCCCTTTCTTCTCTTCCTCTCTCTCTGTCCACTAGCCCCTTGCTGGTTTGTGTTGGGGTTCCAACCCTAACCACCCTCTTCTTCGTCTGACCCTTTCTTTGTTTCTTAATACCTTTTTCCCTGTTCACTGTTGTTTTTCTCTTTCTGTCAGTGTGTGGGGACGGGGGTGGGAAGCTCGGGGCGGGGAGTGGAGGCTGGAAAGAGGTAGGAGGTTGCAGAGGGGTGGGAAGCTGAACTATGTAGAGGCCAGCAAAATGGGAGGTAGGAGGCTGATGAGGGGTGGGAGGCTGGGGGCGAGAGTAGAGACCAGAAAAAGGAGGAGGCCGGAAAGGGGTGGGAGGCCGCAGCAGGGTGGGAGGCCGGGGGCGAGAGTAGAGGCCAGAAAGAAAAAAAGGAGGCCGGAAAGGGGTGGGAGGCCAGGGGCGAGAGTAGAGGCCAGAAAGAAAAAAAGGAGGCCGGAAAGGGGTGGGAGGCCAGGGGCGAGAGTAGAGGCCAGAAAAAAAGGAGGCTGGAAAGAGATGGGAGGCTGGGGGGTGCGAGTAGAGGCCAGAAAGGCCCTTTTCTTCCGGCTTCTTCCCTGTCTTTATCTCTCTTTCCTGCCTTGTTTATTCCTCTGATTCAAGTTCTCTCTCGATCTGTGAGTTCTGCTTCCCACTCATCATATTCTCTCTCTTTCTCTGTCCTATTCCTGCATACAGTGTGCAGTGAGGCTTCTTGTCTAGGAAGCCGCGTCTCGTATGAGCTCTAAGACAACCACATGCATTTTCTCTCAGGTGGAGGCGAGCCAAACGATTTGAGTTACAGAAGAAGAAGGGAAGAGAGAAGGAGAGAGAAGCATCTGAAGTGTCCAAGTCTCCCGGCAGCACCGAGAGCGAGAGCTGCGGTGAGTCCTGGGCCCTCGGGGCCCTGTCACCCCTCTTCTGCATCCTGGGCCCTCCCCTGGCTCCCTCTCTTTCCCACACTGCTACGACTATTTTTTTTTCTGCTCTTGTGTACCGTCTTTCTCCATCTGTCTCTGACTTGTCCCCATCTTTTAGGTCCTCCCTCTTTCTGCCCTGCAGCCCGTGGCGTTTTTTTCCGTCTTCCCCTCTTTCTGTTCAGCTCCCGGTTACTACTTTTGCTTTCCTCCTGCTCTGTAGCCTGTCAGTACTTTTGCTGTCTCTGGTGCTCTTTTGTCTGGCTCCTTGTCCCTTGATTTGAGGCCTTCCTTCTCGGCTCCATAGCGCGTCACAGATCTACTGCTTTCTCCATGTCTATTCTATTCTATTTCCTCATCTCTCTTTGCCCAGGTCCCTGCCGCTATTCTTTTTTCCTCTTTCAATGCTACAGGGTTTTTTTTTGCATCTCCTTCCTGCTCCCCGTTCTTCATTTTCGGTCTCTGTCCTGCTCCCTCTTCTTCTTTCTGCTGCCACTCTTCCTCTCTTCCTGCTGCTTCTTTCTCCATCTCTGTGGGACTGCCTGTCCCCGTGCTTCTCTCGCTGTCCCTTTCCCCGCTTCGTGCTTTCTCGTTACACCGCCGCTGTCCAGCCATCTGTCACTTTTCTCCTCTCTTGTAGTGGCCTGCACCCTGCTCCTCATTTTTGGCGGCCTCTGCCGAGCAGCGCATCGCTCCGGGAGCGGACTGACCGACTGTTCCCTGCTGGAGCAACGGGCGCAGCTGCGGGAAGGACTGCCGAGGTGTCGGAGGGGCAGAGGGAGCATCGGGGGCCCCGAGCCCCGGAGCAGAGCGGCTCCCGGGACTGGCTGGGTGCGTGACTGAATAAAGACCTGCGGTCCCTTTTGCCCTCGCGGCTGCGTTTGTGCGTGGTTTGCACGGGACGAGGGGCTGCGCCAGAGCCCAAGGGAGGAGGGGACGGGCTGTGGGGCAGGGGCGACGGCCCCCTGTTCCTGCCGGGCTCCAGTCGTGGGCCCGGGGCCGGGGGAGCCCCAGGTGTGGGCAGCACGGCTGATGGCGACGGCCCCTCCCTCTGCCGGTGGAGGGCCCGGTGCTGCCGTGACCGGGGTGGCCGTGGAGGGGCCGGTGCGAGCCGAGGGAGGAGCGGAGCCGTGGCCGGGCTGCGGCTGCAGCGAGGGAGAAGGTGAGCGCGGGGTGGGGGGGGAGGTGGATGGAGCAGCGCGTCCCGGGGAAAAGCCCCCGGGAGGGCGGGGTCCGTGTCGGGGACAGGGAGGGGCGGGGGTTCGGCGCCGTGTCGGAGCCGCGAGTCGGGGGCTGCCCGGAGCCGTGCGGAGGTGCCGCCCCGTGCCGGCGGCGCGCGCTGCCCCGACCCGGAGCGGTACTGCAGCCAGGCGTTCCGCGCAGGCTGTGGCCCCTCCGGCGCGCCGTCGGCGCGTGGCGCATGCGCAGTGCGGCGCAGCAGCATGGCGGCGCCCTGGTGTCGGGTGCCGGGGCGGCGGGGGAGCAGAGAGGCCAGCCGTGAGGCGCGGGCTCCCCTCCGGCGGGTGCGGGGGTGCGTGGTGGTTGCCCGAGGGTGGTGGGACGGGAAGCTTCGAGCCGTCCGCTGTGACAGGCTGCCGGTGCGCTGGAGGCGAGGCGGGTGCGGGCAGCCCCGGGGCCAGAGGCGGGAGGTGACGGAAGGGAAGGGGGGAAGGAGGCGGGCACCCCCCCCAACTCGGCAGCGCTCCCCGGCCCCGCTCGCCCCGCGCAGCCGCCCCCAGCCCCAGCACGTCCCCTGAAGCCTGTCCCGGAGCCCCCGGCCTCCCCCAAGGCCCGTGGTGCGGGCGGCACACTGGGCCTCGAGCGTGCCTCGGCCTCCCTTAACGCGGTCGCCGCTGCTTCTTTCTCTGTGGCAGGGGCCGCGCTGAGGACGCGTTTGTCCGTTCCTGCCCTGGGGATGCCGTTGGCTGCGCCCGCTCCAGGCTTGTGAGGGCTGTGTGTGCCGGGCCTCGGTCTCCTGGCGTCGTGGGGGCGAAAAGGGAGAGGCGGAGCGCTGAGTGGCTGCGGACGGGAGCTGGCGGGGCTGAAGCTGGAGAGTCCCGAGAAGGCTGAAGAAGAAGAAAAAATGGAAGGCCACCTGGCTGGCAGCTGCCTGGCTCCGCAGGCAGGAGAGAGCCTGCCTCTGCGGGTGAGGAAGGCTCCCTCTTGGTAGCCTGCAGCAGGCCAGGCCGCCAGCGTGTCCCGCAGGGTCTGTATGTGTCACCAGCAGCAGCATGGTACGGTTGTGGAGCGCGTGAGCGAGCGAGGCTACGTGCCTAGGGAGCCTCGTCTCCTAAGAGCCGCGACACATGCGCGTTTTTTCTTAGGTGTAGGACAGCCAAGCGACCGGAGTTACGGAAGAGGAAGGGAGGAGCGCAGGAGAGAGAAGCGCCTGAAGCGGCAGAGTCTCCCGGCAGCGCCGAGAGTGAGATCTGCAGTGAGTGGCGGGCCTCCGGGGCCCTGTCGCTCCTCTTCTGCGTCCCGGGCCCTCCCCTGGATCCTTCTCTCTCCCATGCTGCTGTGATTCCTCCTCCCCCCCCCCCCCCCCCAGCTTTTCTTTTCCTTCCCTGTACCTCCCCTTCTTTTGTCTGTATTTGTTTCTCTGTCCCGCTCGTTTCCTCTCTATTCCTCATTCCCTGTCCTTGTTGCTGTTTTTTCTTTCTCCATCTCTGTGCCCTGCTGCCTATCTCTGTCCAGTTCCCTTTCTGTTTGCTGGGTTGTTTTTTTTTTTTTGCTCCTCATTCCTCTGCCTTGCTCTGTTCCGTCCTCTCACTCCCGCAGTGTCGTGCTGTGTGTTACCCGTCCTTCTCCCTGTGTTTTTTTGTTCCTCTTGCTCTGTGCCTCTGTCCTGCTGCCTGTAAGTAATTTTTTATTCTCCGTATTTCTGTTATTCTGCCTGTGGCTATTTTTTTTGTTCTCTACCTCTCTCCTGCTCCCCACCCTCACCTTTCTCTCCCTGACGTTCTTTCCTCTTCCCAGTACCTCTGCTTTTCTGCGCCCTTGCACTCCATTTCCTCCGTCTCGCTCTATCACGCTGTCTTGCTCCCCATCCCTCCCTTTTCCTTTCTACCCTTCCGATGTGTGTGTCCCCCAAGTGCCCCTTTGACGTGTCCCAGTCTTTCTGTCTACACCCTCCTGTCATTCTCCTTCTCTTGCTCTTCTTGCTCTTTTTCTCTGTGCTGCGGCCCATCACTGTTCTTTCCTCCTCCATCCCTTTGTTGCGCTGCCTGTCCTTGTCAGTTTTGCCCTGTGTTCTGGCTCCAGTCTTGCCTTGTTTTCTGCATCTCTGTCCTTTTCCCTGTACTTTTTTCTCTCTGCTCCTCAGTCCTTCTCCCTCGTCTTGTTTTTCTCTTTCTGCCGTCCCTCTCTTTTTGTCTGTGACCCTCTGTGCTCTTCTCCTTCTCCCTCTCAGTTTGCGGTTGTCTTATGTGTCCCCTTCTCTGTCTCTCTCTTCTGCTGTCCTGCTCCCCAGCCCCATTATTTATTGCTTCACCCCTCGGTCTTGCTCTCAGTCCCTGTTTTCTCTTGTGCTCCACCTCGCTGCCGTTCTCTCGGTTGCTCTCGGTTGCTGTCTGTCCCAGCGTCCTGCTCCCTGTCGCGCTCTCTTTCACAGTATCTTTCTTTCTGGCGTCCTGTCCCTCACCGGTTTTCTCTGTCACTCTGTCCTTCCTCCTGTCTTTTCCTTGTGCCTCTGGCCTCCTACTCGTCGCTACTTTTTTCTTCCTTTCTCTACCTCTCTGCCTCTGTCCTGTCGCTTTCTTCCTCTCTCTGTCGCCAGCATTTCTTTCTCCATCTGTGCCCCCCTCCCTGTCCCTTTTCTCTCATTCTCTCTGTCCTCCATCCTCCCCGTAACTCTTTGTCTGTATATCTCCATACTGCTGCCTGTCCCTTTGTTTCTTGCTATATGCCCCTGTCCAGCTTGCTGTCCCGTTATTCTCCTCTGTCCTGCTCCTTGGCCTTTTTTCTCATCCTGCAGCCCATCACTGTTTTCACTTTCTCCACCTCTTTGTCCTGATCTGTGTGTCTTCTGCCCTCGTCCATCTGGCTTGTTGCCTGTACGTTTGTCTCCCTCCGGCGTTCTTTATTCCCCTGATTCAGTTTCTCTCTTGATCCGTCAGTTCTGCTGCCCGCTCGTCATTCTCTCACTCTCTCTCTTTCCCTCTTGTCTTGTTCCTGCGCGTAGTGCGTGAGCAGGCGAGGCTACGTGTCTAGGGAGCCTTGTCTCGCAAGAGCTGCGAGACATGGACGTTTTCTCTTAGGTGGGGGACAGCCAAGCGACCGGAGTTACGGAAGAGGAAGGGAGGAGAGCAGGAGAGAGAAGCGTCTGAAGCGGCAGAGTCTCCCGGCAGCGCCGAGAGCGAGATCTGCGGTGAGTGCCGGGCCCTCGGGGCCCTGTCGCCCCTCTTCTGCATCCCGGGCTCTCCCCTGGATCCCTCTCTTTCCCACACTGCTGTGATTTTTGGCTTTTTTTTCCTCCCTGCCCCCTCCAACCCCCTCCCCGCTCCCGTGTACCTGCTTTCTCCATCTCTGACCAGCTCCCTGTCCCCATCTTTTAGGTCCTCCCTCTCTCTGCCCTGTAGCCCGTGGCTTTTTTTTCCTTCCCTATCTCTTTCTGTCTGGCTCCCGATCACGGTTTTTGCTTTCCCCCCTCTCTGCCCTATAGCCCGTCGGTACTTTTGCCGTCTCTGGGACTCTCTGTCCGGCTCCCTGTCCCTCTGGTTCAAGGTCTTCCTTCTCAGCTCCGTAGCACGTTGCGCGTCTGCCTCTTTCTCTATCTCTCTCTATTCTGCTCCCTGCCCCTCATTTTGAATTCCTCCCTCTCTGTCCTGTCGCTCCTTTTCCCTTTCTGCATCTCCGTCTTTTTTCTCTTTTTCTTTCTCTGTCTCTCTCTGTCCAACTCCCTGTCTCTAAGTTTCAGTTCCTCGCCCTCTCTGCGGAAGCTGTCGGGACTTTTTGCCTTCGCAGTCTCTCTGTTCTGGCTTCCTGTCCCTGTTTTTTCATTCCTCCCTCTCTGCCCTGTTACCCGTCACCATTTTTATTTTCTCCGTCTCTTCTGGCTCAAGGTCCTGATTTTTTTAAGTTCCTCCCTCTCTGCCCCATACCCTGTCACTTCTGCAGGTCTGTTTCTCCACCCTCTCCCTGTGCGGCTCCCAGCCCCTCTTTCGCACTTCCTCCCTCCGGAGCCTGCGGCCTGTTGCTTTCCCCCCCTCTTATTTCTCTCTCTCTGTCTCTCGCTGTCTCCCCGCCCCTGTTTTTTCGTTCCTCCTGTCTCTGCCCTAGAGCCCGTCAGGAGTTCTTTCATTCTCTGGCGCTCTCTTTCCAGTTCCCAGGCCCTGGTTTTCAATGTTGTCCTCCTGTCTTCCCTGTGCCACGGCGCGATTTCATTTCTTTTGCCGTCTCTCCCGGTCCGGCTCCCCGCCAGGATTTTTTAATCCCCCCCTCTCTGTCTTGTAGCCCATTGCTGTTTTCTCTGTCTCTGTGTCCCTCTGTCCGGCTCCCTGTCTTTACTTATTATTTTTGTTGAATTCCTCCCTCTCTGCCCTGTACGCGGTGCTGTTTACACTTTCGTTCCCGGACGTCTCTCTGTAGATTGCTCCCAGTCCTGTTTTTTTTTAATTCCTCCCTCTCTGTCTGTCATGGTTTAACTTGGCAGCCGGCAACTAAGCACTAGAGAGCTGCTCGCTCACAGCCCCCACCCCCGGCCCGTTCCCTCCCCAGCGGGATGCGGAGGACAAATGGACCAAAGGTAAAACTTGTCGGTTGAGATAAAGACAGTTTAGTAAGGCAACAAAGGAAATACTGTTGATAATTCTAATAACGATGATAATAATTGCAACAACGCACATGCGAACCAAACTATACGCAGTACAGTTTCTCTCACCACCCGATGACCGGTGCACAGGCAGTCCCCGAACAGCGATTGCGGAACCCGGAAATCGCAAGTTTCGCTAAATTCCAAAATAGTTTGACCTCCCGGACGAGAGCGGGTTCCAACTCGCGGAAACGAGAAGAGCTGATTCCTGCCCCGCAGCCAGCCCCCATTTATAAGCTGCGCGTGACGTCTGTGGTACGGAATATTTCCACTGGCCAGCTTGGGCTAGCCCTGTAGCCTGTCGCAGGTGGTGGTGCTGTGTTTCCCCCCCGGCCATTTCTTTCTCGTTGCGCTCTGTCCGGCTTCCTGTCCCTACTTTTCAGTTCTTCCCTCGCTGCCCTGTGGCCTGTTGCTATCTTCCCTTTTTCTGTCTCTCTGTGTATGGCTCCCGCTCCCTTCCTTTTTGAAATTCCTCCCTCTCCGTCTGGGAGCCCATCGTGGTTTTTCCTTTCTGCGTCTCTCTCTGGCTGGCTTCTGCTCCCTGGTTTTCAATTTCTTCCTTCTGGGCCCTTTAGCCTGTGGCAATTTTACTTCTTTCTCGGTCTCTGGATCCCAATTTTTTAATTCCTCCTCGTCTCCCCTCCTGCATCCCTTTTTCCAGCTCCCTCCCCGGCTCCCTATCCCTGTGGTTTAATTCCTCCCTCTCTGCTCTCTAGCTTTTGCTGTACTTCCTGTGTGCCTTGCTCCGCATCTGGCGCCTCGCCCCTGTCTTCGCATTCCTCCCTATAGCCCATCACTGTCCTTGTCTTTTGTCATCGATCTGGTCCAGATCCCTGTTTTTGCCGCCTTCTCTCTCTGCCTTATTGCCCCTGGCTATTTCTTCTTCCTCCCTCTCTGACTGCCCGGCTCCGGATCCCTATTGTTTCATTCCTCCCTCTCTGTCCTGTGGCCCGTCGGTATTTTTTCTTTCTCTGGCTCTCTTTGTCTGGCTCCCTGTCCCTGTTGTTCAGCTTCTTCCTTCTTGGCACTGTAGCGTGTTGTGATTCTGTTTCTTTCTCCACCTCTCTGTCTTCCCAGCTTCTCGTCCCTCACTTTTAAGTCCTCCCTCTCCATCCTGTTGCCTATTGGATTCAGCCCCGCCCCCCCGCCTTTCAGTCTTTCTTGCTTCCCGTGCCTGTTTTTAAGTCCTCCCTCTCTGCCACATCACCCATTGCTTTTTTCTTTTCTCCATCTCTCTATGTCTGTCTCACTGCCCTTGTTTTTTAGTTCTTCCTCTCTGCCCTATGCCCTGCTGCTGTGTTTGCCTTTCTCGGTCCCTCCCTGTGCGGCTCCCTGTCCCCATTTATTAACTCTTACCTCTTCTTCCTGCACCCACCACTGTTCTCCGCGATCTCCCTCTCTCTCTGTCTGGCTCCCCGTCCTCAGTGTTTAATTCGTCCCTCTGCCCCCTGTAGCCCCACGCTATTGGTCTGTCTGTCTCCCTCTCTCTGTGTCCAGCTCCCTGGCGCTGTTTTTTGCTTCCCCCAGCCCATCTTGTAGCCCATCACTGGTTTTGTTTCGTTGGTTTTTTGGTCTTCCTCTGTGTCTCGCTGTCCAGCTCCTGGTCGCGGTTCTTCAATCCCTCCGTCTTCCCTGGAGCGTGCTTTTGCTTTTTTTCCATTCTCCATTGTGCTCTGTCCGGTCCCCTGTTGCTCTTTATCCATTCCTCCCTCTCTGCCCCGTGGCCCGTCACTTTTTCTCCTTTTATTTCTGCCTTTCCCTCTGTCCGACTCCCTGTGCCTGGTTTTTAAATTCCTTCCTCTCTGCCCTGTCACCCGTGCCATCTTTTGCCTTTCTCGGTCTCTCTCTGGCCAGCGCTCTGTCCATATTCATTGATTCTTCCCTCTCCACCTCGTAGCCTGTTGCTTTTGTCCTTTGTCCTTCTTACTTGTGTCTGTCTCCCCGATGACCCTGTTTTAGAATCCCCCCCCCTTTCTTTCTGTACGCATTACTCTCTGGCTTTTTGCTCTCTGGCTCTCTTTTGTTCAGCTCCCGCTCCCTACTTCTTAAGTCTTCCCTCTTTTCCCTGTAGCGTGTAGCTATGTGGTTTGTTTCGTGTTGTCCTGCCCACCCTCGCCCCTTCCCTCCGTCGTTTGCGTTCCCGGCTCCCTGTCCATGTTGTCTCATTCCTCCCTCTCTGCCCTGTTTTTGTAGCTTTTTTTTTTTGTCTTTCCCCATCTGTCTCAGTCCGGGTCCCTGCCCCTATTCATTTTTCCTCCCTTCCTGTCGTGCTGCCCGTTGCAGGTTTTTTCTGCGCCTCTGTCCTGCTCCCCCATCCTTTTTCGGTCTCTGTCCTGCTCCCTCTCCTTCTTTCTGCTGCCACTCTTCCTCTCTTCCTGCTGCTTCTTTCTCCGTCTCTGTGGGACTGCCTGTCCCCGTCCTTCTCTCGCTGTCCCTTTCCCTGCTTCGTGCTTTCTCGTTACACCGCCGCTGTCACTTTTCTCCTCTCTTGTAGTGGCCTGCACCCTGCTCCTCATTTTTGGCAGCCTCTGCCGAGCAGCGCATCGCTCCTGGAGCCGACTGACCGACTGTTCCCTGCTGGAGCAACGGGCGCAGCTGCGGGAAGGACTGCCGAGGTGTCGGAGGGGCAGAGGGAGCATCGGGGGCCCCGAGCCCCGGAGCAGAGCGGCTCCCGGGACTGGCTGGGTGCGTGACTGAATAAAGACCTGCGGTCCCTTTTGCCCTCGCGGCTGCGTTTGTGCTTGGTTTGCACGGGACGAGGGGCTGCGCCAGAGCCCAGGGGAGGAGGGGACGGGCTGTGGGGCAGGGGCGACGGCCCCCTGTTCCTGCCGGGCTCCAGCCGTGGGCCGGGGGAGCCCCAGGTGTGGGCAGCACGGCTGATGGCGACGGCCCCTCCCTCTGCCGGTGGAGGGCCCGGTGCTGCCGTGACCGGGGTGGCCGTGGAGGGGCCGGTGCGAGCCGAGGGAGGAGCGGAGCCGTGACCGGGCTGCGGCTGCAGGGAGGGAGAAGGTGAGCGCGGGGCGGTCGATGGAGCGGCGGGTCCCGGGGAAAGCCCCGAGGCGGGCGACGGTACCTGCCGAGCGGGGTCCGTGTGGGAGGCAAGGAGCGGCGGGGGTCCAGCGCCGTTTCGGGCACGGTGTCCCCGCAAGCCGAGGCCCGCAGCTCCCGCGGCGTGCTGGGAGCTGTAGTGCTGGGGCGCGGGGCGCGCTGTCGGTCACGCTACTCCCCGGGGCATGCCGGGAGGTGTAGTCTTCCGGCTGCCGGGCGGCCGAGCCCTGCTACCCAGGGCATGCCGGGAGGTGTCGTTTTCAGGGACTCGGCTGCCGGGCAGCCGCATTGCTCTCGGGCATGTGCGACGAGGCATTGTGCTTGGTCCCGCCACAGCCCCCGCTGCGCGGGACGAAGGGTAGTTCTGTGGTCAGTTCCGTGTGTTTTTCTGCAGCCTTCCCGCTGCGTCCGGTCCCCAGAAAGCGGTGCGGCCGCGCCTCGACCGGGCGTGCCGCAGGGCTCGCTGCTGCCACCCGGTGAGCAAAGTTCGTTACTGCGGCTCGGGTGGCGCCAATGCGCGGTGGCGCCGAGTCCAAGAGCTCGCTGCTGCCACCCGGTGACCAAAATTCGGTACTGCCGCTCGAGTGGCACAGGTGCTGTGCGCGCTGGGAGGAGCCGTGCCCTGTGTGTCCGGTGCTGCAATAAAGGACGCCTGCCTGCTTGCTGAAATGCCCAAACGGCTTCAGAGGGTCTTTGTGTTTGCCCAATGACGGCACCGTGGGATCCAGCCGTGGGCCGGAGCCGGAGGAGCCCCAGGTGCGGGCAGCACGGCTGATGGCGACGGCCCATCCCTCTGCCGGTGGAGGGCCCGGTGCTGCCGTGGCCCGGGTGGCTGTGGAGGGGCCGGTGCGAGTCGAGGGAGGAGCGGAGCCGTAGCCGGGTTGCGGCTGCAGCGAGGGAGAAGGTGAGCGCGGGGTGTGTGGGGGTGTGGATGGAGTGGCAGGTCCTGGGGAAAAGCCCCCGGGAGGTCGGGGTCTGGGTCGGGGGCAAGGAGCGGCGGGGTTGCGGCGCCGTCTCGGAGCCGCGAGTCGGGGGCTGCTCGGAGCGGGAGGCGCGCGGCAGGGCGCTGCCCGGAGCCGTGCGGAGGTGCCGCCCCGTGCCGGCGGCGCCGCCCCGTGCCGGCGGCGCGCGCTGCCTGGACCCGGAGGTGGGGCCGGGCGTGGGCGCCGCGCCGTGTCCGCTGGCGCCGTCCCCTGGCCGCGATGCGGTACTGCAGCTCGGCGTTCCGCGCAGGGACTGGGGACTGGCCACTCCGGCGCGCCGTCGGCACGTGGCGCATGCGCGGTGCGGCGCAGCAGCATGGCGGCGCCCTGGTGTCGGGTGCCGGGGCGGCGGGGGAGCAGAGAGGCCAGCCGTGAGGCGCGGGCTCCCCTGCGACGGGTGCGGGGGTGCGTGGTGGCTGCCCGAGGGTGGTGGGACGGGAAGCTTCGAGCCGCCCGCTGTGACAGGCTGCCGGTGCGCTGGAGGCGAGGCGGGTGCGGGCAGCCCCGGGGCCAGAGGCGGGAGGTGACGGAGGGGAAGGGGGGAAGGAGGCGGGCACCCCCCCCAACTAGGCAGCGCTCCCCGGCCCCGCTCGCCCCGCGCAGCCGCTCCCAGCTCCAGCACGTCCCCTGAAGCCTGTCCCGGAGCCCCCGGCCTCCCCCAAGGCCCGTGGTGCGGGCGGCACACTGGGCCTCGAGCGTGCCTCGGCCTCCCTTAACGCGGTCGCCGCTGCTTCTTTCTCTGTGGCAGGGGCCGCGCTGAGGACGCGTTTGTCCGTTCCTGCCCTGGGGATGCCGTTGGCTGCGCCCGCTCCAGGCTTGTGAGGGCTGTGTGTGCCGGGCCTCGGTCTCCTGGCGTCGTGGGGGCGAAAAGGGAGAGGCGGAGCGCTGAGTGGCTGCGGACGGGAGCTGGCGGGGCTGAAGCTGGAGAGTCCCGAGAAGGCTGAAGAAGAAGAAAAAATGGAAGGCCACCTGGCTGGCAGCTGCCTGGCTCCGCAGGCAGGAGAGAGCCTGCCTCTGCGGGTGAGGAAGGCTCCCTCTTGGTAGCCTGCAGCAGGCCAGGCCGCCAGCGTGTCCCGCAGGGTCTGTATGTGTCACCAGCAGCAGCATGGTACGGTTGTGGAGCGCGTGAGCGAGCGAGGCTACGTGCCTAGGGAGCCTCGTGTCCTGAGAGCCGCGACACATGCGCGTTTTTTCTTAGGTGTAGGACAGCCAAGCGACCGGAGTTACGGAAGAGGAAGGGAGGAGCGCAGGAGAGAGAAGCGCCTGAAGCGGCAGAGTCTCCCGGCAGCGCCGAGAGTGAGATCTGCGGTGAGTGGCGGGCCTCCGGGGCCCTGTCGCCCCTCTTCTGCGTCCCGGGCCCTCCCCTGGATCCTCCTCTCTCCCACGCTGCTGTGATTGTTTTGTTTGTTTTTTTTTTTTCTTTTTCCTTTTCTTTCCCTTTCCCTGTACCTCCCGTCTTCTGTCTGTGTTTGTGTCCTGCTACCTCTCCCTCTTTTTCTCCCTCCAGAATTTCTTTAGCCGGCTCCCTGTCTCTGTTGCTCTGTTTCTCTGTCCTGCTGCCTGTCCGGTCGTTTCTTGCTATACGTCCCTGTTCAGCCAGCTCTCCCTTTTTGCCCTTCTCTCCTTCTCTGTCCTGCTTCATGGCCCTTTCTCTCCGTCCTGTAGCCCCTTGCTGGTTTGTTTTGGGGTTTCCCTGCACACCCCCCCCCCGCCCCCCCTCTTCTTGGTCTCTTTGTCTAGATCTGACCCTTTCTTTGTTTCTCGGTCCCTTTTTTCCTGTTCACTGTCCTTTTTCTCTCTCTGCCTGTGTGTCCTGTGCTCCATTGCCATCTTTGTCTCTCCTTTCTTCTTCATCTCCTCCCCCTGCCCCTGTCTCTCTCTCCCTCTTTCGCGCTCACCGGCCCAACATTTTCGTGCTCCGTCTCTGCAAGGCTCCTCGTCCCTGTTTTTCTTGATTTCTCTACCTCTCTGGCGTTTTCTTTCGACCCTTCTTTCTCTCTGAGCTCCTCGGTCTTCTCCCGTGTCTTATTTTCGTCTTCCTAGTGCTCTGCCCTGCTCCCCGTCACTTATTTTCTCTCTCCGTTTCTCTGCCCTGCTCCCCCTCGCTCTCTTTCTTTCTCCGTTCCCCTCTGCTGCTCCACAGCAGTGTTTTTCCTTTCTCCGGCTCTCTGACCTGCTCCCCGCCCACCCAGGTTGGCCGTCCCAGGTTTTGTGCTGTTTTTTCCCTTCTCCGCCTCTCTCTCCTGCTGCCCAGCCGAGGCGTTTCCCCCTCCGTCTCTGTCCTGCTCCCCTGTCTCTTATTTTTGCCTGTCTTTCACTTTATCCTGCCTCCCTGTCCCCTTTTTCTCTCTCAGTATCACCTTGTCCCACTCCCTTTCTTTGACAATCTGTCCTGCTCCTTGTCCTTCTCTTTCCCTTCTCTGTCATTCCCCATCCTTCTTCTGGCCTTTCTTCCTTCTCTTTCTACCCTGCTGCCGCAGTGCTTCTTTCTCCATCGCTGTCCTGCTCCCTGGCCCTTGTTTCCTCTCGCCGTCACTCTGTCCTGGTTCCTGTCCCCCGGTTTTTCTGTCTCTGTGTCTCTGTCCTGCTGCCTGTCTGGTTGTTTCTTGCTATACGTCCCTGTCCAGCCGGCTCTCCCTTTTTGCCTTTCTCTCCTTCTCTGTCTTGCTTCCCGGCCCTTTCTTCTCTTCCTCTCTCTCTGTCCACTAGCCCCTTGCTGGTTTGTGTTGGGGTTCCAACCCTAACCACCCTCTTCTTCGTCTGACCCTTTCTTTGTTTCTTAATACCTTTTTCCCTGTTCACTGTTGTTTTTCTCTTTCTGTCAGTGTGTGGGGACGGGGGTGGGAAGCTCGGGGCGGGGAGTGGAGGCTGGAAAGAGGTAGGAGGTTGCAGAGGGGTGGGAAGCTGAACTATGTAGAGGCCAGCAAAATGGGAGGTAGGAGGCTGATGAGGGGTGGGAGGCTGGGGGCGAGAGTAGAGACCAGAAAAAGAAGGAGGCCGGAAAGGGGTGGGAGGCCGCAGCAGGGTGGGAGGCCGGGGGCGAGAGTAGAGGCCAGAAAGAAAAAAAGGAGGCCGGAAAGGGGTGGGAGGCTGCAGAGGGGTGGGAGGCCAGGGGCGAGAGTAGAGGCCAGAAAGAAAAAAAGGAGGCCGGAAAGGGGTGGGAGGCCGCAGAGGGGTGGGAGGCCAGGGGCGAGAGTAGAGGCCAGAAAAAAAGGAGGCTGGAAAGAGATGGGAGGCTGGGGGGTGCGAGTAGAGGCCAGAAAGGCCCTTTTCTTCCGGCTTCTTCCCTGTCTTTATCTCTCTTTCCTGCCTTGTTTATTCCTCTGATTCAAGTTCTCTCTCGATCTGTGAGTTCTGCTTCCCACTCATCATATTCTCTCTCTTTCTCTGTCCTATTCCTGCATACAGTGTGCAGTGAGGCTTCTTGTCTAGGAAGCCGCATCTCGTATGAGCTCTAAGACAACCACATGCATTTTCTCTCAGGTGGAGGCGAGCCAAACGATTTGAGTTACAGAAGAAGAAGGGAAGAGAGAAGGAGAGAGAAGCATCTGAAGTGTCCAAGTCTCCCGGCAGCACCGAGAGCGAGAGCTGCGGTGAGTCCTGGGCCCTCGGGGCCCTGTCACCCCTCTTCTGCATCCTGGGCCCTCCCCTGGCTCCCTCTCTTTCCCACACTGCTACGACTATTTTTTTTTCTGCTCTTGTGTACCGTCTTTCTCCATCTGTCTCTGACTTGTCCCCATCTTTTAGGTCCTCCCTCTTTCTGCCCTGCAGCCCGTGGCGTTTTTTTCCGTCTTCCCCTCTTTCTGTTCAGCTCCCGGTTACTACTTTTGCTTTCCTCCTGCTCTGTAGCCTGTCAGTACTTTTGCTGTCTCTGGTGCTCTTTTGTCTGGCTCCTTGTCCCTTGATTTGAGGCCTTCCTTCTCGGCTCCATAGCGCGTCACAGATCTACTGCTTTCTCCATGTCTATTCTATTCTATTTCCTCATCTCTCTTTGCCCAGGTCCCTGCCGCTATTCTTTTTTCCTCTTTCAATGCTACAGGGTTTTTTTTTGCATCTCCTTCCTGCTCCCCGTTCTTCATTTTCGGTCTCTGTCCTGCTCCCTCTTCTTCTTTCTGCTGCCACTCTTCCTCTCTTCCTGCTGCTTCTTTCTCCATCTCTGTGGGACTGCCTGTCCCCGTGCTTCTCTCGCTGTCCCTTTCCCCGCTTCGTGCTTTCTCGTTACACCGCCGCTGTCCAGCCATCTGTCACTTTTCTCCTCTCTTGTAGTGGCCTGCACCCTGCTCCTCATTTTTGGCGGCCTCTGCCGAGCAGCGCATCGCTCCGGGAGCGGACTGACCGACTGTTCCCTGCTGGAGCAACGGGCGCAGCTGCGGGAAGGACTGCCGAGGTGTCGGAGGGGCAGAGGGAGCATCGGGGGCCCCGAGCCCCGGAGCAGAGCGGCTCCCGAGACTGGCTGGGTGCGTGACTGAATAAAGACCTGCGGTCCCTTTTGCCCTCGCGGCTGCATTTGTGCTTGGTTTGCACGGGACGAGGGGCTGCGCCAGAGCCCAAGGGAGGAGGGGACGGGCTGTGGGGCAGGGGCGACGGCCCCCTGTTCCTGCCGGGCTCCAGTCGTGGGCCCGGGGCCGGGGGAGCCCCAGGTGTGGGCAGCACGGCTGATGGCGACGGCCCCTCCCTCTGCCGGTGGAGGGCCCGGTGCTGCCGTGACCGGGGTGGCCGTGGAGGGGCCGGTGCGAGCCGAGGGAGGAGCGGAGCCGTGGCCGGGCTGCGGCTGCAGCGAGGGAGAAGGTGAGCGCGGGGTGCGGGGGGAGGTGGATGGAGCAGCGCGTCCCGGGGAAAAGCCCCCGGGAGGGCGGGGTCCGTGTCGGGGACAGGGAGGGGCGGGGGTTCGGCGCCGTGTCGGAGCCGCGAGTCGGGGGCTGCCCGGAGCCGTGCGGAGGTGCCGCCCCGTGCCGGCGGCGCGCGCTGCCCCGACCCGGAGCGGTACTGCAGCCAGGCGTTCCGCGCAGGGACTGGGGGCTGGCCACTCCGGCGCGCCGTCGGCGCGTGGCGCATGCGCAGTGCGGCGCAGCAGCATGGCGGCGCCCTGGTGTCGGGTGCCGGGGCGGCGGGGGAGCAGAGAGGCCAGCCGTGAGGCGCGGGCTCCCCTCCGGCGGGTGCGGGGGTGCGTGGTGGTTGCCCGAGGGTGGTGGGACGGGAAGCTTCGAGCCGTCCGCTGTGACAGGCTGCCGGTGCGCTGGAGGCGAGGCGGGTGCGGGCAGCCCCGGGGCCAGAGGCGGGAGGTGACGGAAGGGAAGGGGGGAAGGAGGCGGGCACCCCCCCCAACTCGGCAGCGCTCCCCGGCCCCGCTCGCCCCGCGCAGCCGCCCCCAGCCCCAGCACGTCCCCTGAAGCCTGTCCCGGAGCCCCCGGCCTCCCCCAAGGCCCGTGGTGCGGGCGGCACACTGGGCCTCGAGCGTGCCTCGGCCTCCCTTAACGCGGTCGCCGCTGCTTCTTTCTCTGTGGCAGGGGCCGCGCTGAGGACGCGTTTGTCCGTTCCTGCCCTGGGGATGCCGTTGGCTGCGCCCGCTCCAGGCTTGTGAGGGCTGTGTGTGCCGGGCCTCGGTCTCCTGGCGTCGTGGGGGCGAAAAGGGAGAGGCGGAGCGCTGAGTGGCTGCGGACGGGAGCTGGCGGGGCTGAAGCTGGAGAGTCCCGAGAAGGCTGAAGAAGAAGAAAAAATGGAAGGCCACCTGGCTGGCAGCTGCCTGGCTCCGCAGGCAGGAGAGAGCCTGCCTCTGCGGGTGAGGAAGGCTCCCTCTTGGTAGCCTGCAGCAGGCCAGGCCGCCAGCGTGTCCCGCAGGGTCTGTATGTGTCACCAGCAGCAGCATGGTACGGTTGTGGAGCGCGTGAGCGAGCGAGGCTACGTGCCTAGGGAGCCTCGTCTCCTAAGAGCCGCGACACATGCGCGTTTTTTCTTAGGTGTAGGACAGCCAAGCGACCGGAGTTACGGAAGAGGAAGGGAGGAGCGCAGGAGAGAGAAGCGCCTGAAGCGGCAGAGTCTCCCGGCAGCGCCGAGAGTGAGAGCTGCGGTGAGTGGCGGGCCTCCGGGGCCCTGTCGCTCCTCTTCTGCGTCCCGGGCCCTCCCCTGGATCCTTCTCTCTCCCATGCTGCTGTGATTCCTCCTCCCCCCCCCCCCCCCCCAGCTTTTCTTTTCCTTCCCTGTACCTCCCCTTCTTTTGTCTGTATTTGTTTCTCTGTCCCGCTCGTTTCCTCTCTATTCCTCATTCCCTGTCCTTGTTGCTGTTTTTTCTTTCTCCATCTCTGTGCCCTGCTGCCTATCTCTGTCCAGTTCCCTTTCTGTTTGCTGGGTTGTTTTTTTTTTTTTTGCTCCTCATTCCTCTGCCTTGCTCTGTTCCGTCCTCTCACTCCCGCAGTGTCGTGCTGTGTGTTACCCGTCCTTCTCCCTGTGTTTTTTTGTTCCTCTTGCTCTGTGCCTCTGTCCTGCTGCCTGTAAGTAATTTTTTATTCTCCGTATTTCTGTTATTCTGCCTGTGGCTATTTTTTTTGTTCTCTACCTCTCTCCTGCTCCCCACCCTCACCTTTCTCTCCCTGACGTTCTTTCCTCTTCCCAGTACCTCTGCTTTTCTGCGCCCTTGCACTCCATTTCCTCCGTCTCGCTCTATCACGCTGTCTTGCTCCCCATCCCTCCCTTTTCCTTTCTACCCTTCCGATGTGTGTGTCCCCCAAGTGCCCCTTTGACGTGTCCCAGTCTTTCTGTCTACACCCTCCTGTCATTCTCCTTCTCTTGCTCTTCTTGCTCTTTTTCTCTGTGCTGCGGCCCATCACTGTTCTTTCCTCCTCCATCCCTTTGTTGCGCTGCCTGTCCTTGTCAGTTTTGCCCTGTGTTCTGGCTCCAGTCTTGCCTTGTTTTCTGCATCTCTGTCCTTTTCCCTGTACTTTTTTCTCTCTGCTCCTCAGTCCTTCTCCCTCGTCTTGTTTTTCTCTTTCTGCCGTCCCTCTCTTTTTGTCTGTGACCCTCTGTGCTCTTCTCCTTCTCCCTCTCAGTTTGCGGTTGTCTTATGTGTCCCCTTCTCTGTCTCTCTCTTCTGCTGTCCTGCTCCCCAGCCCCATTATTTATTGCTTCACCCCTCGGTCTTGCTCTCAGTCCCTGTTTTCTCTTGTGCTCCACCTCGCTGCCGTTCTCTCGGTTGCTCTCGGTTGCTGTCTGTCCCAGCGTCCTGCTCCCTGTCGCGCTCTCTTTCACAGTATCTTTCTTTCTGGCGTCCTGTCCCTCACCGGTTTTCTCTGTCACTCTGTCCTTCCTCCTGTCTTTTCCTTGTGCCTCTGGCCTCCTACTCGTCGCTACTTTTTTCTTCCTTTCTCTACCTCTCTGCCTCTGTCCTGTCGCTTTCTTCCTCTCTCTGTCGCCAGCATTTCTTTCTCCATCTGTGCCCCCCTCCCTGTCCCTTTTCTCTCATTCTCTCTGTCCTCCATCCTCCCCGTAACTCTTTGTCTGTATATCTCCATACTGCTGCCTGTCCCTTTGTTTCTTGCTATATGCCCCTGTCCAGCTTGCTGTCCCGTTATTCTCCTCTGTCCTGCTCCTTGGCCTTTTTTCTCATCCTGCAGCCCATCACTGTTTTCACTTTCTCCACCTCTTTGTCCTGATCTGTGTGTCTTCTGCCCTCGTCCATCTGGCTTGTTGCCTGTACGTTTGTCTCCCTCCGGCGTTCTTTATTCCCCTGATTCAGTTTCTCTCTTGATCCGTCAGTTCTGCTGCCCGCTCGTCATTCTCTCACTCTCTCTCTTTCCCTCTTGTCTTGTTCCTGCGCGTAGTGCGTGAGCAGGCGAGGCTACGTGTCTAGGGAGCCTTGTCTCGCAAGAGCTGCGAGACATGGACGTTTTCTCTTAGGTGGGGGACAGCCAAGCGACCGGAGTTACGGAAGAGGAAGGGAGGAGAGCAGGAGAGAGAAGCGTCTGAAGCGGCAGAGTCTCCCGGCAGCGCCGAGAGCGAGATCTGCGGTGAGTGCCGGGCCCTCGGGGCCCTGTCGCCCCTCTTCTGCATCCCGGGCTCTCCCCTGGATCCCTCTCTTTCCCACACTGCTGTGATTTTTGGCTTTTTTTTCCTCCCTGCCCCCTCCAACCCCCTCCCCGCTCCCGTGTACCTGCTTTCTCCATCTCTGACCAGCTCCCTGTCCCCATCTTTTAGGTCCTCCCTCTCTCTGCCCTGTAGCCCGTGGCTTTTTTTTCCTTCCCTATCTCTTTCTGTCTGGCTCCCGATCACGGTTTTTGCTTTCCCCCCTCTCTGCCCTATAGCCCGTCGGTACTTTTGCCGTCTCTGGGACTCTCTGTCCGGCTCCCTGTCCCTCTGGTTCAAGGTCTTCCTTCTCAGCTCCGTAGCACGTTGCGCGTCTGCCTCTTTCTCTATCTCTCTCTATTCTGCTCCCTGCCCCTCATTTTGAATTCCTCCCTCTCTGTCCTGTCGCTCCTTTTCCCTTTCTGCATCTCCGTCTTTTTTCTCTTTTTCTTTCTCTGTCTCTCTCTGTCCAACTCCCTGTCTCTAAGTTTCAGTTCCTCGCCCTCTCTGCGGAAGCTGTCGGGACTTTTTGCCTTCGCAGTCTCTCTGTTCTGGCTTCCTGTCCCTGTTTTTTCATTCCTCCCTCTCTGCCCTGTTACCCGTCACCATTTTTATTTTCTCCGTCTCTTCTGGCTCAAGGTCCTGATTTTTTTAAGTTCCTCCCTCTCTGCCCCATACCCTGTCACTTCTGCAGGTCTGTTTCTCCACCCTCTCCCTGTGCGGCTCCCAGCCCCTCTTTCGCACTTCCTCCCTCCGGAGCCTGCGGCCTGTTGCTTTCCCCCCCTCTTATTTCTCTCTCTCTGTCTCTCGCTGTCTCCCCGCCCCTGTTTTTTCGTTCCTCCTGTCTCTGCCCTAGAGCCCGTCAGGAGTTCTTTCATTCTCTGGCGCTCTCTTTCCAGTTCCCAGGCCCTGGTTTTCAATGTTGTCCTCCTGTCTTCCCTGTGCCACGGCGCGATTTCATTTCTTTTGCCGTCTCTCCCGGTCCGGCTCCCCGCCAGGATTTTTTAATCCCCCCCTCTCTGTCTTGTAGCCCATTGCTGTTTTCTCTGTCTCTGTGTCCCTCTGTCCGGCTCCCTGTCTTTACTTATTATTTTTGTTGAATTCCTCCCTCTCTGCCCTGTACGCGGTGCTGTTTACACTTTCGTTCCCGGACGTCTCTCTGTAGATTGCTCCCAGTCCTGTTTTTTTTTAATTCCTCCCTCTCTGTCTGTCATGGTTTAACTTGGCAGCCGGCAACTAAGCACTAGAGAGCTGCTCGCTCACAGCCCCCACCCCCGGCCCGTTCCCTCCCCAGCGGGATGCGGAGGACAAATGGACCAAAGGTAAAACTTGTCGGTTGAGATAAAGACAGTTTAGTAAGGCAACAAAGGAAATACTGTTGATAATTCTAATAACGATGATAATAATTGCAACAACGCACATGCGAACCAAACTATACGCAGTACAGTTTCTCTCACCACCCGATGACCGGTGCACAGGCAGTCCCCGAACAGCGATTGCGGAACCCGGAAATCGCAAGTTTCGCTAAATTCCAAAATAGTTTGACCTCCCGGACGAGAGCGGGTTCCAACTCGCGGAAACGAGAAGAGCTGATTCCTGCCCCGCAGCCAGCCCCCATTTATAAGCTGCGCGTGACGTCTGTGGTACGGAATATTTCCACTGGCCAGCTTGGGCTAGCCCTGTAGCCTGTCGCAGGTGGTGGTGCTGTGTTTCCCCCCCGGCCATTTCTTTCTCGTTGCGCTCTGTCCGGCTTCCTGTCCCTACTTTTCAGTTCTTCCCTCGCTGCCCTGTGGCCTGTTGCTATCTTCCCTTTTTCTGTCTCTCTGTGTATGGCTCCCGCTCCCTTCCTTTTTGAAATTCCTCCCTCTCCGTCTGGGAGCCCATCGTGGTTTTTCCTTTCTGCGTCTCTCTCTGGCTGGCTTCTGCTCCCTGGTTTTCAATTTCTTCCTTCTGGGCCCTTTAGCCTGTGGCAATTTTACTTCTTTCTCGGTCTCTGGATCCCAATTTTTTAATTCCTCCTCGTCTCCCCTCCTGCATCCCTTTTTCCAGCTCCCTCCCCGGCTCCCTATCCCTGTGGTTTAATTCCTCCCTCTCTGCTCTCTAGCTTTTGCTGTACTTCCTGTGTGCCTTGCTCCGCATCTGGCGCCTCGCCCCTGTCTTCGCATTCCTCCCTATAGCCCATCACTGTCCTTGTCTTTTGTCATCGATCTGGTCCAGATCCCTGTTTTTGCCGCCTTCTCTCTCTGCCTTATTGCCCCTGGCTATTTCTTCTTCCTCCCTCTCTGACTGCCCGGCTCCGGATCCCTATTGTTTCATTCCTCCCTCTCTGTCCTGTGGCCCGTCGGTATTTTTTCTTTCTCTGGCTCTCTTTGTCTGGCTCCCTGTCCCTGTTGTTCAGCTTCTTCCTTCTTGGCACTGTAGCGTGTTGTGATTCTGTTTCTTTCTCCACCTCTCTGTCTTCCCAGCTTCTCGTCCCTCACTTTTAAGTCCTCCCTCTCCATCCTGTTGCCTATTGGATTCAGCCCCGCCCCCCCGCCTTTCAGTCTTTCTTGCTTCCCGTGCCTGTTTTTAAGTCCTCCCTCTCTGCCACATCACCCATTGCTTTTTTCTTTTCTCCATCTCTCTATGTCTGTCTCACTGCCCTTGTTTTTTAGTTCTTCCTCTCTGCCCTATGCCCTGCTGCTGTGTTTGCCTTTCTCGGTCCCTCCCTGTGCGGCTCCCTGTCCCCATTTATTAACTCTTACCTCTTCTTCCTGCACCCACCACTGTTCTCCGCGATCTCCCTCTCTCTCTGTCTGGCTCCCCGTCCTCAGTGTTTAATTCGTCCCTCTGCCCCCTGTAGCCCCACGCTATTGGTCTGTCTGTCTCCCTCTCTCTGTGTCCAGCTCCCTGGCGCTGTTTTTTGCTTCCCCCAGCCCATCTTGTAGCCCATCACTGGTTTTGTTTCGTTGGTTTTTTGGTCTTCCTCTGTGTCTCGCTGTCCAGCTCCTGGTCGCGGTTCTTCAATCCCTCCGTCTTCCCTGGAGCGTGCTTTTGCTTTTTTTCCATTCTCCATTGTGCTCTGTCCGGTCCCCTGTTGCTCTTTATCCATTCCTCCCTCTCTGCCCCGTGGCCCGTCACTTTTTCTCCTTTTATTTCTGCCTTTCCCTCTGTCCGACTCCCTGTGCCTGGTTTTTAAATTCCTTCCTCTCTGCCCTGTCACCCGTGCCATCTTTTGCCTTTCTCGGTCTCTCTCTGGCCAGCGCTCTGTCCATATTCATTGATTCTTCCCTCTCCACCTCGTAGCCTGTTGCTTTTGTCCTTTGTCCTTCTTACTTGTGTCTGTCTCCCCGATGACCCTGTTTTAGAATCCCCCCCCCTTTCTTTCTGTACGCATTACTCTCTGGCTTTTTGCTCTCTGGCTCTCTTTTGTTCAGCTCCCGCTCCCTACTTCTTAAGTCTTCCCTCTTTTCCCTGTAGCGTGTAGCTATGTGGTTTGTTTCGTGTTGTCCTGCCCACCCTCGCCCCTTCCCTCCGTCGTTTGCGTTCCCGGCTCCCTGTCCATGTTGTCTCATTCCTCCCTCTCTGCCCTGTTTTTGTAGCTTTTTTTTTTTTGTCTTTCCCCATCTGTCTCAGTCCGGGTCCCTGCCCCTATTCATTTTTCCTCCCTTCCTGTCGTGCTGCCCGTTGCAGGTTTTTTCTGCGCCTCTGTCCTGCTCCCCCATCCTTTTTCGGTCTCTGTCCTGCTCCCTCTCCTTCTTTCTGCTGCCACTCTTCCTCTCTTCCTGCTGCTTCTTTCTCCGTCTCTGTGGGACTGCCTGTCCCCGTCCTTCTCTCGCTGTCCCTTTCCCTGCTTCGTGCTTTCTCGTTACACCGCCGCTGTCACTTTTCTCCTCTCTTGTAGTGGCCTGCACCCTGCTCCTCATTTTTGGCGGCCTCTGCCGAGCAGCGCATCGCTCCTGGAGCCGACTGACCGACTGTTCCCTGCTGGAGCAACGGGCGCAGCTGCGGGAAGGACTGCCGAGGTGTCGGAGGGGCAGAGGGAGCATCGGGGGCCCCGAGCCCCGGAGCAGAGCGGCTCCCGGGACTGGCTGGGTGCGTGACTGAATAAAGACCTGCGGTCCCTTTTGCCCTCGCGGCTGCGTTTGTGCTTGGTTTGCACGGGACGAGGAGCTGCGCCAGAGCCCAGGGGAGGAGGGGACGGGCTGTGGGGCAGGGGCGACGGCCCCCTGTTCCTGCCGGGCTCCAGCCGTGGGCCGGGGGAGCCCCAGGTGTGGGCAGCACGGCTGATGGCGACGGCCCCTCCCTCTGCCGGTGGAGGGCCCGGTGCTGCCGTGACCGGGGTGGCCGTGGAGGGGCCGGTGCGAGCCGAGGGAGGAGCGGAGCCGTGACCGGGCTGCGGCTGCAGGGAGGGAGAAGGTGAGCGCGGGGCGGTCGATGGAGCGGCGGGTCCCGGGGAAAGCCCCGAGGCGGGCGACGGTACCTGCCGAGCGGGGTCCGTGTGGGAGGCAAGGAGCGGCGGGGGTCCAGCGCCGTTTCGGGCACGGTGTCCCCGCAAGCCGAGGCCCGCAGCTCCCGCGGCGTGCTGGGAGCTGTAGTGCTGGGGCGCGGGGCGCGCTGTCGGTCACGCTACTCCCCGGGGCATGCCGGGAGGTGTAGTCTTCCGGCTGCCGGGCGGCCGAGCCCTGCTAGCCAGGGCATGCCGGGAGGTGTCGTTTTCAGGGACTCGGCTGCCGGGCAGCCGCATTGCTCTCGGGCATGTGCGACGAGGCATTGTGCTTGGTCCCGCCACAGCCCCCGCTGCGCGGGACGAAGGGTAGTTCTGTGGTCAGTTCCGTGTGTTTTTCTGCAGCCTTCCCGCTGCGTCCGGTCCCCAGAAAGCGGTGCGGCCGCGCCTCGACCGGGCGTGCCGCAGGGCTCGCTGCTGCCACCCGGTGAGCAAAGTTCGTTACTGCGGCTCGGGTGGCGCCAATGCGCGGTGGCGCCGAGTCCAAGAGCTCGCTGCTGCCACCCGGTGACCAAAATTCGGTACTGCCGCTCGAGTGGCACAGGTGCTGTGCGCGCTGGGAGGAGCCGTGCCCTGTGTGTCCGGTGCTGCAATAAAGGACGCCTGCCTGCTTGCTGAAATGCCCAAACGGCTTCAGAGGGTCTTTGTGTTTGCCCAATGACGGCACCGTGGGATCCAGCCGTGGGCCGGAGCCGGAGGAGCCCCAGGTGCGGGCAGCACGGCTGATGGCGACGGCCCATCCCTCTGCCGGTGGAGGGCCCGGTGCTGCCGTGGCCCGGGTGGCTGTGGAGGGGCCGGTGCGAGTCGAGGGAGGAGCGGAGCCGTAGCCGGGTTGCGGCTGCAGCGAGGGAGAAGGTGAGCGCGGGGTGTGTGGGGGTGTGGATGGAGTGGCAGGTCCTGGGGAAAAGCCCCCGGGAGGTCGGGGTCTGGGTCGGGGGCAAGGAGCGGCGGGGGTGCGGCGCCGTCTCGGAGCCGCGAGTCGGGGGCTGCTCGGAGCGGGAGGCGCGCGGCAGGGCGCTGCCCGGAGCCGTGCGGAGGTGCCGCCCCGTGCCGGCGGCGCCGCCCCGTGCCGGCGGCGCGCGCTGCCTGGACCCGGAGGTGGGGCCGGGCGTGGGCGCCGCGCCGTGTCCGCTGGCGCCGTCCCCTGGCCGCGATGCGGTACTGCAGCTCGGCGTTCCGCGCAGGGACTGGGGACTGGCCACTCCGGCGCGCCGTCGGCACGTGGCGCATGCGCGGTGCGGCGCAGCAGCATGGCGGCGCCCTGGTGTCGGGTGCCGGGGCGGCGGGGGAGCAGAGAGGCCAGCCGTGAGGCGCGGGCTCCCCTGCGACGGGTGCGGGGGTGCGTGGTGGCTGCCCGAGGGTGGTGGGACGGGAAGCTTCGAGCCGCCCGCTGTGACAGGCTGCCGGTGCGCTGGAGGCGAGGCGGGTGCGGGCAGCCCCGGGGCCAGAGGCGGGAGGTGACGGAGGGGAAGGGGGGAAGGAGGCGGGCACCCCCCCCAACTAGGCAGCGCTCCCCGGCCCCGCTCGCCCCGCGCAGCCGCCCCCAGCTCCAGCACGTCCCCTGAAGCCTGTCCCGGAGCCCCCGGCCTCCCCCAAGGCCCGTGGTGCGGGCGGCACACTGGGCCTCGAGCGTGCCTCGGCCTCCCTTAACGCGGTCGCCGCTGCTTCTTTCTCTGTGGCAGGGGCCGCGCTGAGGACGCGTTTGTCCGTTCCTGCCCTGGGGATGCCGTTGGCTGCGCCCGCTCCAGGCTTGTGAGGGCTGTGTGTGCCGGGCCTCGGTCTCCTGGCATCGTGGGGGCGAAAAGGGAGAGGCGGAGCGCTGAGTGGCTGCGGACGGGAGCTGGCGGGGCTGAAGCTGGAGAGTCCCGAGAAGGCTGAAGAAGAAGAAAAAATGGAAGGCCACCTGGCTGGCAGCTGCCTGGCTCCGCAGGCAGGAGAGAGCCTGCCTCTGCGGGTGAGGAAGGCTCCCTCTTGGTAGCCTGCAGCAGGCCAGGCCGCCAGCGTGTCCCGCAGGGTCTGTATGTGTCACCAGCAGCAGCATGGTACGGTTGTGGAGCGCGTGAGCGAGCGAGGCTACGTGCCTAGGGAGCCTCGTGTCCTGAGAGCCGCGACACATGCGCGTTTTTTCTTAGGTGTAGGACAGCCAAGCGACCGGAGTTACGGAAGAGGAAGGGAGGAGCGCAGGAGAGAGAAGCGCCTGAAGCGGCAGAGTCTCCCGGCAGCGCCGAGAGTGAGATCTGCGGTGAGTGGCGGGCCTCCGGGGCCCTGTCGCCCCTCTTCTGCGTCCCGGGCCCTCCCCTGGATCCTCCTCTCTCCCACGCTGCTGTGATTGTTTTGTTTGTTTTTTTTTTTTCTTTTTCCTTTTCTTTCCCTTTCCCTGTACCTCCCGTCTTCTGTCTGTGTTTGTGTCCTGCTACCTCTCCCTCTTTTTCTCCCTCCAGAATTTCTTTAGCCGGCTCCCTGTCTCTGTTGCTCTGTTTCTCTGTCCTGCTGCCTGTCCGGTCGTTTCTTGCTATACGTCCCTGTTCAGCCAGCTCTCCCTTTTTGCCCTTCTCTCCTTCTCTGTCCTGCTTCATGGCCCTTTCTCTCCGTCCTGTAGCCCCTTGCTGGTTTGTTTTGGGGTTTCCCTGCACACCCCCCCCCCCGCCCCCTCTCTTCTTGGTCTCTTTGTCTAGATCTGACCCTTTCTTTGTTTCTCGGTCCCTTTTTTCCTGTTCACTGTCCTTTTTCTCTCTCTGCCTGTGTGTCCTGTGCTCCATTGCCA
>NW_027448983.1:0-63260 GCF_030867145.1 Opisthocomus hoazin
TCCTGGGTGTTCTATTCGGGTACTGGGGGCTCTGAAGGTGTCCTAGGGTCTCTGTTGGGGTCCTGGGAGCTCTGTTGTTCTCCTGGGGACTCTGTTGGGGTCCTGGGGGCACTGTTGGGGTCCCGGGGCACTGTTGGGGTCCTGGGTGTTCTATTCGGGTACTGGGGGCTCTGATGGTGTCCTGGGGTCTCTGTTAGGGTCCTGGGAGCTCTATTGTTCTCCTGGGGAATCTGTTGGGGTCCCGGGGGCACTGTTGGGGTCCCGGGGACACTGTTGGGGTCCTGGGGGCTCTGTTGGGGTCCTGGGGGCTCTGTTGGGGTCCCGGGTGCTCTGTTGTGGGCCCGGGGGCTCTGTTGGGGTCCTGGGGGCTCTGTTGCGGTCCTGGGGGCTCTGTTGCGGTCCTGGGGGCTCTGTTGTTCTCCTGGGGACTCTGTTGGGGTCCCGGGGGCACTGTTGGGGTCCCGGGGGCACTGTTGGGGTCCCGGGGGCTCTGTTGGCGTCCTGGGTGTTCTATTCGGGTACTGGGGGCTCTGATGGTGTCCTGGGGTCTCTGTTGGGTTCCTGGGAGCTCTGTTGTTCTCCTGGGGACTCTGTTGGGGTCCCGGGGGCACTGTTGGGGTCCCGGGGGCACTGTTGGGGTCCTGGGGGCTCTGTTGGGGTCCTGGGGCCTGTGTTGGGTTCCTGGGGCCTCTGTTGTTGTCCCGGGGCCTCTGTTGGGGTCCCGGGGCCTCTGTTGGGGTCCCGGGGCACTGTTGGGGTCCCGGGGGCTCTGTTGGGGTCCCGGGGGCTCTGTTGGGGTCCCGGGGGCTCTTTTGAGGTTCCGGGGGTTCTGTTGGGGTGCTGGGGGCTCTGTTGTGGTCCTGGGGGCTCTGTTGTGGTCCTGGGGGCTCCGTGGTGGTCCTGGGGGCTCTGTTGTTTTTTTGGCAGCTTTATTGTTGTCGCGGGGACTCTGTTCGGGTCCTGGGGGCTCTGTCGTGGTCCTGGGGGCTCTGTCGGGTTCCTGGGGCTCTCGTCGTGTCCTGGGGCCTCTGTTGGGGGTCCTGGGGGCTCTGTTGGGGGTCCTGGGGGCTCTGTTGCGGTCGTGGGTTCACTGTTGCGGTCGTGGGTGCTATGCTGGGGTCCTGGGGGCTCTTTTGGGGTCCGGGGGGCTCTGTTGAGTCCTGGGAGCTCTGTTGTGGTCCTGGGGGTTCTGTTCGCGTCCTGGGGGCTCTGTTGTTCTCCTGGGGGCTCTGTTGTGGTCCCGGGGGCTCTGTTGTGGTCCCGTGGCTCTGTTGTGGTCCTGGGGTCTCTATTGTTGTTTTGGGGGCTTTGTTGAGTTCCTGGGGGCTCTGTTGGGGTCCCGGGGGCTCTGTTGGGGTCCCGGGTGCTCTTTTGAGGTCCTGGGGGCTCTGTTGTGGGCCCGGGGGCTCTGCTGTGGTCCTGGGGGCTCTGTTAGGGTCCCGGGTACTCTTTTGAGGTCCTGGGGGCTCTGTTGTGGGCCCGGGGGCTCTGTTGGGGTCCTGGGGGCTCTGTTGGGGTCCTGGGGGCTCTGTTGGGGTCCTGGGGGCTCTGTTGGGGTCCTGGGGGCTCTGTTGGGGTCCTGGGGGCTCCGTGGTGGTCCTGGGGGCTCTGTTGTTTTTTTGGCAGATTTATTGTTGTCGTGGGGACTCTGTCGGTGTCCTGGGGGCTCTGTTGGGGTCCTGGGGCCTTTGTTGGGGGTCCTGGGGGCTCTGTTGGGGGTCCTGGGGGCTCTGTTGCTGTCGTGGGTGCACTGTTGTGCTCCTGGGGGCTCTGTTGTGCTCCTGGGGGCTCTGTTGTGCTCCTGGGGGCTCTGTTGGGGTCCTGGGGTTTGTTTTGGGGTCTTGACAGCTCTGTTGGGGTCCTGGGGGCTCTGTTGAGGTCCTGAGGGCTCTGTTGGGGTCCTGGGTGTTCTGTTCGGGTGCTGGGGGCTCTGATGGTGTCCTGGGGGCTCTGTTGGGGTCCTGGGAGCTCTGTTGTTCTCCTGGGGCCTCTGTTGTTGTCCCGGGGCCTCTGTTGTTGTCCCGGGGCCTCTGTTGTTGTCCCGGGGGCTCTGTTGGGGTCCTGGGGTTTGTTTTGGGGTCTTGACAGCTCTGTTGGGGTCCTGGGGGCTCTGTTGGGGTCCTGGGTGTTCTATTCGGGTACTGGGGGCTCTGATGGTGTCCTGGGAGCTCTGTTGTTCTCCTGGGGACTCTGTTGGGGTCCCGGGGGCTCTGTTGGGGTCCCGGGGCCTCTGTTGGGGTCCCGGGGCCTCTGTTAGGGTCCCGGGGGCTCTGTTGGGGTCCCGGGGGCTCTGTTGGGGTCCTGGGGGCTCTGTTGTGGTCCTGAGGGCTCTGTGGTGGTCCTGGGGGCTCTGTTGTGTTTTGGCAGCTTTATTGTTGTCGCGGGGCCTCTGTTCGGGTCCTGGGGGCTCTGTCGTGGTCCTGGGGGCTCTGTCGGGTTCCTGGGGCTCTCGTCGTGTCCTGGGGGCTCTGTTGGGATCCTGGGGGCTCTGCTGGGGGTCCTGGGGGCTCTATTGCGGTCGTGGGTTCACTGTTGCGGTCGTGGGTGCTATGCTGGGGTCCGGGGGGCTCTGTTGTGGTCCTGGGGGTCTCTGTTGTGGTCCTGGGGGTCTCTGTTGGGGTCCTGGGTGCTCTGTTGGGGTCCTGGGGGCTCTGTTGGGGTCCTGGGGGTTCTGTTCGCGTCCTGGGGGCTCTGTTGTGGTCCCGGGGGCTCTGTTGTGGTCCTGGGATCTCTATTGTTGTTTTGGGGGCTCTGTTGGGGTCCCGGGTGCTCTGTGTTGGGCCCGGGGGCTCTGTTGTGGTCCCGGGGGCTCTGTTGGGGTCCTGGGTGTTCTATTCGGGTACTGGGGGCTCTGATGGTGTCCTAGGGTCTCTGTTGGGGTCCTGGGAGCTCTGTTGTTCTCCTGGGGACTCTGTTGGGGTCCCGGGGGCACTGTTGGGGTCCCGGGATCACTGTTGGGGTCCTGGGTGTTCTATTCGGGTACTGGGGGCTCTGATGGTGTCCTGGGGTCTCTGTTGGTGTCCTGGGAGCTCTGTTGTTCTCCTGGGGACTCTGTTGGGATCCCGGGGGCACTGTTGGGGTCCCGGGGGCACTGTTGGTGTCCTGGGGGCTCTGTTGGGGTCCTGGGGCCTCTGTTGGGGTCCTGGGGCCTCTGTTGTGGTCCCGGGGCCTCTGTTGTGGTCCCGGGGCCTCTGTTGTTGTCCCGGGACCTATGTTCGGCTCCTGGGGGCTCTGTTGGGGTCCCGGGGGCTCTGTTGTTGTCCTGGGAGCTCTGTTGTTGTCCTGGGGGCTCTGTTGTGGTCCTGGGGGCTCCGTGGTGGTCCTGGGGGCTCTGTTGTTTTTTGGCAGCTTTATTGTTGTCGCGGGGACTCTGTTCCGGTCCTGGGGGCTCTGTCGGGTTCCTGGGGCTCTCGTCGTGTCCTGGGGCCTCTGTTGGGATCCTGGGGGCTCTGTTGGGGGTCCTGGGGGCTCTGTTGCGGTCGTGGGTTCACTGTTGCGGTCGTGGGTGCTATGCTGGGGTCCTGGGGGCTCTTTTGGGGTCCGGGGGGCTCTGTTGTGGTCCTGCGGGTCTCTGTTGGGGTCCTGGGGGCTCTGTTGAGTCCTGGGAGCTCTGTTGTTGTCCTGGGGATTCTGTTCGCGTCCTGGGGGCTCTGTTGTGGTCGCGGGGGCTCTGTTGTGGTCCTGGGGGCTCTGTTGTGGTCCTGGGGTCTCTATTGTTGTTTTGGGGGCTCTGTTGAGTTCCTGGGGGCTCTGTTGGGATCCCGGGGGCACTGTTGGGGTCCCGGGTGCTCTTTTGAGGTCCTGGGGGCTCTGTTGTGGGCCCGGGGGCTCTGTTGGGGTCCTGGGGGCTCTGTTAGGGTCCCGGGTACTCTTTTGAGGTCCTGGGGGCTCTGTTGGGGTCCCGGGGGCTCTGTTGGGGTCCCGGGGGCTCTGTTGGGGTCCCTAGGGCTCTGTTGGGGTACTGGGGGCTCTGTTGGGGTCCTGGGGGCTCTGTTGTTGTCCTGGGGGCTCCGTGGTGGTCCTGGGGGCTCTGTTGTTTTTTTGGCAGATTTATTGTTGTCTTGGGGCCTTTGTTGGGGGTCCTGGGGCCTTTGTTGGGGGTCCTGGGGGCTCTGTTGGGGGTCCTGGGGGCTCTGTTGCGGTCGTGGGTGCACTGTTGTGCTCCTGGGGGCTCTGTTGTGCTCCTGGGGGCTCTGTTGGGATCCTGGGGTTTGTTTTGGGGTCTTGACAGCTCTGTTGGGGTCCTGGGGGCTCTGTTGAGGTCCTGGGGGCTCTGTTGGGGTCCTGGGTGTTGTATTCGGGTGCTGGGGGCTCTGATGGTGTCCTGGGGGCTCTGTTGGGGTCCTGGGAGCTCTGTTGTTCTCCCGGGGGCTCTGTTGGGGTCCCGGGGGCTCTGTTGAGGTCCCGGGGGCTCTGTTGGGGTCCCGGGGCCTCTGTTGTTGTCCCGGGGCCTCTGTTGTTGTCCCAGGGGATCTGTTGGGGTCCTGGGGTTTGTTTTGGGGTCTTGACAGCTCTGTTGGGGTCCTGGGGGCTCTGTTGGGGTCCTGGGTGTTCTATTCGGGTACTGGGGGCTCTGATGGTGTCCTGGGGGCTCTGTTGGGGTCCTGGGAGCTCTGTTGTTCTCCTGGGGACTCTGTTGGGGTCCCGGGGCTCTGTTGGGGTCCCGGGGGCTCTGCTGGGGTCCCGGGGCCTCTGTTGGGGTCCCGGGGGCTCTGTTGGGGTCCCGGGGGCTCCGTGGTGGTCCTGGGGGCTCTGTTGTTTTTTGGCAGCTTTATTGTTTTCGCGGGGACTCTGTTTGGGTCCTGGGGGCTCTGTCGTGGTCCTGGGGGCTCTGTCGGGTTCCTGGGGCTCTTGTCGTGTCCTGGGGGCTCTGTTGGGATCCTGGGGGCTCTGCTGGGGGTCCTGGGGGCTCTATTGCGGTCGTGGGTTCACTGTTGCGGTCGTGGGTGCTATGCTGGGGTCCGGGGGGCTCTGTTGTGGTCCTGGGGGTCTCTGTTGGGGTCCTGGGGGTCTCTGTTGGGGTCCTGGGGGCTCTGTTGGGGTCCTGGGGTCTCTATTGTTGTTTTGGGGGCTCTGTTGGGGTCCCGGGTGCTCTGTTGGGGTCTCGGGTGCTCTGTTGTGGGCCCGGGGGCTCTGTTGGGGTCCTGGGGGCTCTGTTGGGGTCCTGGGGGCTCTGTTGGGGTCCCGGGTGCTCTTTTGAGGTCCTGGGGGCTCTGTTGGGGTCCTGGGGGCTCTGTTGGGGTCCTGGGGGCTCTGTTGGGGTCCTGGGAGTCTCTGTTGGGGTCCTGGGTGTTGTATTCGGGTACTGGGGGCTCTGATGGTGTCCTGGGGTCTCTGTTGGGGTCCTGGGAGCTCTGTTGTTCTCCTGGGGACTCTGTTGGGGTCCCGGGAGCACTGTTGGGGTCCCGGGGGCTCTGTTGGGGTCCTGGGGGCTCTGTTGGGGTCCTGGGGGCTCTGTTGGCGTCCTGGGGGCTCTGTTGGCGTCCTGGGGGCTCTGTTGGGGTCCTGGGGCCTCTGTTGTTGTCCCGGGGGCTCTGTTGTTGTCCCGGGGCCTCTGTTCGGGTCCTGGGGGCTCTTTTCGGGTCCCGGGGGCTCTGTTGGGGTCCCGGGGGCTCTTCTGAGGTTCCGGGGGCTCTGTTGTGGTCCTGGGGGCTCTGTTGTGGTCCTGGGGGCTCTGTTGGGGTCTTGGGTGTTCTATTCGGGTACTGGGGGCTCTGATGGTGTCCTGGGGTCTGTGTTGGGGTCCTGGGAGCTCTGTTGTTCTCCTGGGGCCTCTGTTGGGGTCCCGGGGCCTCTGTTGGGGTCCCGGGGCCTCTGTTGGGGTCCCGGGGCCTCTGTTGGGGTCCCGGGGGCCCTGTTGGGGTCCCGGGGGCTCTTTTGAGGTTCCGGGGGTTCTGTTGTTGTCCTGGGGGCTCTGTTGTGGTCCTGGGGGCTCCGTGGTGGTCCTGGGGTCTCTGTTGTTTTTTGGCAGCTTTATTGTTGCCGCGGGGACTCTGTTCCGGTCCTGGGGGCTCTGTCGTGGTCCTGGGGGCTCTGTCGGGTTCCTGGGGCTCTCGTCGTGTCCTGGGGCCTCTGTTGGGATCCTGGGGGCTCTGTTGGGGGTCCTGGGGGCTCTGTTGCGGTCGTGGGTTCACTGTTGCGGTCGTGGGTGCTATGCTGGGGTCCTGGGGGTCTCTGTTGTGGTCCTGGGGGTCTCTGTTGTGGTCCTGGGGGTCTCTGTTGGGGTCCTGGGGGCTCTGTTGAGTCCTGGGAGCTCTGTTGTGGTCCTGGGGGCTCTGTTGTGGTCCTGGGGTCTCTATTGTTGTTTTGGGGGCTCTGTTGAGTTCCTGGGGGCTCTGTTGGTGTCCCGGGGGCTCTGTTGGGGTCCCGGGTGCTCTTTTGAGGTCCTGGGGGCTCTCTTGTGGGCCCGGGGGCTCTGTTGGGGTCCTGGGGGCTCTGTTAGGGTCCCGGGTACTCTTTTGAGGTCCTGGGGGCTCTGTTGTGGGCCCGGGGGCTCTGTTGGGGTCCTGGGGGCTCTGTTGGGGTCCTGGGGGCTCTGTTGGGGTCCTGGGGGCTCCGTGGTGGTCCTGGGGGCTCTGTTGTTTTTTTGGCAGATTTATTGTTGTCGTGGGGGCTCTGTCGGGGTCCTGGGGGCTCTGTTGGGGGTCCTGGGGCCTTTGTTGGGGGTCCTGGGGCTCTGTTGGGGGTCCTGGGTGCTCTGTTGCGGTCTTGGGTGCACTGTTGTGCTCCTGGGGGCTCTGTTGGGGTCCTGGGGGCTCTGTTGGGGTCCTGGGGTTTGTTTTGGGGTCTTGACAGCTCTGTTGGGGTCCTGGGAGCTCTGTTGAGGTCCTGGGGGCTCTGTTGGGTTCCTGGGTGTTCTATTCGGGTGCTGGGGGCTCTGATGGTGTCCTGGGGTCTCTGTTGGGGTCCTGGGGGCTCAGTTGAGGTCCCGGGGGCTCTGTTGGGGTCCCGGGGCCTCTGTTGTTGTCCCGGGGCCTCTGTTGTTGTCCCGGGGGCTCTGTTGGGGTCCTGGGGTTTGTTTTGGGGTCTTGATAGCTCTGTTGGGGTCCTGGGGGCTCTGTTGGGGTCCTGGGTGTTCTATTCGGGTACTGGGGGGACTGATGGTGTCCTGGGGGCTCTGTTGGGGTCGTGGGAGCTCTGTTGTTCTCCTGGGGGCTCTGTTGGGGTCCCGGGGGCTCTGTTGGGGTCCCGGGGGCTCTTTGGAGGTTTCGGGGGCTCTGTGGTGGTCCTGGGGGCTCTGTGGTGGTCCTGGAGGCTCCGTGGTGGTCCTGGGGGCTCTGTTGTTTTTTGGCAGCTTTATTGTTGTCGCGGGGACTCTGTTCGGGTCCTGGGGGCTCTGTCGTGGTCCTGGGGGCTCTGTCGGGTTCCTGGGGCTCTCGTCGTGTCCTGGGGGCTCTGTTGGGATCCTGGGGGCTCTGCTGGGGGTCCTGGGGGCTCTATTGCGGTCGTGGGTTCACTGTTGCTGTCGTGGGTGCTATGCTGGGGTCCGGGGGGCTCTGTTGGGGTCCTGGGGGCTCTTTTGGGGTCCTGGGGGCTCTGTTGGGGTCCCGGGTGCTCTTTTGAGGTCCCGGGGGCTCTGTTGGGGTCCTGGGGGCTCTGTTGGGGTCCTGGGTGTTCTATTCAGGTACTGGGGGCTCTGATGGTGTCCTGGGGTCTCTGTTGGGGTCCTGGGAGCTCTGTTGTTCTCCTGGGGACTCTGTTGGGGTCCCGGGGGCACTGTTGGGGTCCCGGGGGCACTGTTGGGGTCCTGGGGGCTCTGTTGGGGTCCCGGGGCCTCTGTTGTGGTCCCGGGGCCTCTGTTCGGGTCCCGGGGGCTCTGTTCGGGTCCCGGGGGCTCTGTTGGGGTCCCGGGGGCTCTGTTGGGGTCCCGGGGGTTCTGTTGTGTTCCTGGGGGCTCTGTTGTGGTCCTGGGGGCTCTGTTGTTTTTTGGCAGCTTTATTGTTGTCGCGGGGACTCTGTTCCGGTCCTGGGGGCTCTGTTCTTGTCCTGGGGGCTCTGTCGGGTTCCTGGGGCTCTCGTCGTGTCTTGGGGCCTCTGTTGGGATCCTGGGGGCTCTGTTGGGGGTCCTGGGGGCTCTGTTGCGGTCGTGGGTTCACTGTTGCGGTCGTGGGTGCTATGCTGGGGTCCTGGGGGCTCTTTTGGGGTCCGGGGGGCTCTGTTGTGGTCCTGGGGGTCTCTGTTGGGGTCCTGGGGGCTCTGTTGGGGTCCTGGGAGCTCTGTTGTCCTCCTGGGGGCTCTGTTGTGGTCCTGGGGGCTCTGTTGAGTTCCTGGGGGCTCTGTTGGTGTCCCGGGGGCTCTGTTGGGGTCCTGGGTGCTCTTTTGAGGTCCTGGGGGCTCTGTTGTGGGCCCGGGGGCTCTGTTGGGGTCCTGGGGGCTCTGTTAGGGTCCCGGGTACTCTTTTGAGGTCCTGGGGGCTCTGTTGTGGGCCCGGGGGCTCTGTTGGGGTCCTGGGGGCTCTGTTGGGGTCCTGGGGGCTCTGTTGTTGTCCTGGGGGCTCCGTGGTGGTCCTGGGGGCTCTGTTGTTTTTTTGGCAGATTTATTGTTGTCGTGGGGGCTCTGTCGGGGTCCAGGGGGCTCTGTTGGGGGTCCTGGGGCCTTTGTTGGGGGTCCTGGGGGCTCTGTTGGGGGTCCTGGGGGCTCTGTTGCGGTCGTGGGTGCACTGTTGGGGTCCTGGGGGCTCTGTTGGGGTCCTGGGGGCTCTGTTGGGGTCCTGGGGGCTCTGTTGGGGTCCTGGGGTTTGTTTTGGGGTCTTGACAGCTCTGTTGGGGTCCTGGGGGCTCTGTTGAGGTCCTGGGGGCTCTGTTGGGGTCCTGGGTGTTCTATTCGGGTGCTGGGGGCTCTGATGGTGTCCTGGGGGCTCTGTTGGGGTCCTGGGAGCTCTGTTGTTCTTCTGGGGACCATGTTGGGGTCCCGGGGCCTCTGTTGGGGTCCCGGGGCCTCTGTTGGGGTCCCGGGGCCTCTGTTGTTGTCCCGGGGGCTCTGTTGGGTTCCTGGGGTTTGTTTTGGGGTCTTGACAGCTCTGTTGGGGTCCTGGGGGCTCTGTTGGGGTCCTGGGTGTTCTATTCGGGTACTCGGGGCTCTGATGGTGTCCTGGGGGCTCTGTTGGGGTTCTGGGAGCTCTGTTGTTCTCCTGGGGACTCTGTTGGGGTCCCGGGGGCTCTGTTGGGGTCCCGGGGGCTCTGTTGGGGTCCCGGGGGCTCTTTTGAGGTTTCGGGGGCTCTGTGGTGGTCCTGGGGGCTCTGTGGTGGTCCTGGGGGCTCTGTTGTTTTTTGGCAGCTTTATTGTTGTCGCGGGGACTCTGTTCGGGTCCTGGGGGCTCTGTCGTGGTCCTGGGGGCTCTGTCGGGTTCCTGGGGCTCTCGTCGTGTCCTGGGGGCTCTGTTGTGATCCTGGGGGCTCTGCTGGGGGTCCTGGGGGCTCTATTGCGGTCGTGGGTTCACTGTTGCGGTCGTGGGTGCTATGCTGGGGTCCGGGGGGCTCTGTTGGGGTCCGGGGGGCTCTGTTGTGGTCCTGAGGGTCTCTGTTGGGGTCCTGGGGGCTCTGTTGGTGTCCTGGGGGCTCTGTTCGCGTCCTGGGGGCTCTGTTCGCGTCCTGGGGGCTCTGTTGTGGTCCCGGGGGCTCTGTTGTGGTCCCGGGGGCTCTGTTGTGGTCCTGGGGGCTCTGTTGTGGTCCTGGGGGCTCTATTGTTGTTTTGTTGGCTCTGTTGGGGTCCCGGGTGCTCTGTTGGGGTCCCGGGGGCTCTGTTGTGGGCCCGGGGGCTCTGTTGTGGGCCCGGGGGCTCTGTCGGGGTCCTGGGGGCTCTGTCGGGGTCCTGGGGGCTCTGTTGGGGGTCCTGGGGGCTCTGTCGGCGTCCTGGGGCCTCTGTTGGGATCCTGGGGGCGTCTGTTGCGGTCGTGGGTGCCCTGTTGTGCTCCTTGGGGCTCTGATGTTCTCCTGGGGGTCTCTGTTGGGGTCCTGGGGGTCTCTGTTGGGGTCCTGGGGGTCTCTGTTGGGGTCCTGGGGGCTCTGTTGTGATCCTGGGGGCTCTGTTGGGGTCCTGGGGTTTGTTTTGGGGTCTTGACAGCTCTGTTGGGGTCCTGGGGGCTCTGTTGGTGTCCTGGAGGCTCTGTTGTTCTCCTGGGGACTCTGTTGGGGTCCCAGGGGTCTCTGTTGGGGTCCCGGGGGTCTCTGTTGGGGTCCCGGGGGTCTCTGTTGTGGTCCCGGGGGCTCTGTTGTGGTCCCGGGGGCTCTGTTGGGGTCCTGGGGTCTCTATTGTTGTTTTGGGGGCTCTGTTGGGGTCCCGGGGGCTCTGTTGGGGTCCTGGGGGCTCTGTTGTTTTTTTGGCAGCTTTATTGTTGTCGCGGGGACACTGTTGGGGTCCTGGGGGCTTTGTCGGGTTCCTGGGGGCTCTCGTCGTGTCCTGGGGCCTCTGTTGGGGTCCCGGGGGCTCTGTTGGGGTCCCGCGGGCTCTGTTGGGGTCCCGGGGGCTCTGTTGGGGTCCCGGGGGCTCTGCTGGGGGTCCTGGGGGCTCTGTTGTTGTCCTGGAAGCTCCGTGGTGGTCCTGGGGGCTCTGTTGTTTTTTTGGCAGATTTATTGTTGGCGTGGGGACTCTGTTGGGGGTCCTGGGGGCTCTGTTGGGGGTCCTGGGGGCTCTGTTGAGGTCCCGCGGGCTCTGTTGGGGTCCCGGGGCCTCTGTTGTGGTCCCGGGGCCTCTGTTGTGGTCCCGGGGCCTCTGTTCGGGTCCTGGGGGCTCTGTTCGGGTTCCGGGGGCTCTGTTGGTGTCCCGGGGGCTCTTTTGAGGTTCCGGGGGTTCTGTTGTGGTCCTGGGGGCTCTGTTGTGGTCCTGGGGGCTCCGTGGTGGTCCTGGGGACTCTGTTGTTTTTTGGCAGCTTTATTGTTGTCGCGGGGGCTCTGTTCTTGTCCTCGGGGCTCTGTTCTTGTCCTGGGGGCTCTGTCGGGTTCCTGGGGCTCTCGTCGTGTCCTGGGGCCTCTGTTGGGATCCTGGGGGCTCTGTTGGGGGCCCTGGGGGCTCTGTTGCGGTCGTGGGTTCACTGTTGCGGTCGTGGGTGCTATGCTGGGGTCCGGGGGGCTCTGTTGGGGTCCGGGGGGCTCTGTTGTGGTCCTGGGGGTCTCTGTTGGGGTCCTGGGGGCTCTGTTGAGTCCTGGGAGCTCTGTTGTGGTCCTGGGGGCTCTGTTGTCCTCCTGGGGGCTCTGTTGAGTTCCTGGGGGCTCTGTTGGTGTCCCGGGGGCTCTGTTGGGGTCCCGGATGCTCTTTTGAGGTCCTGGGGGCTCTGTTGTGGGCCCGGGGGCTCTGTTGGGGTCCTGGGGGCTCTGTTAGGGTCCCGGGTACTCTTTTGAGGTCCTGGGGTCTCTGTTGTGGGCCCGGGGGCTCTGTTGGGGTCCTGGGGGCTCTGTTGGGGTCCTGGGGGCTCTGTTGTTGTCCTGGGGGCTCCGTGGTGGTCCTGGGGGCTCTGTTGTGTTTTTGGCAGATTTATTGTTGTCGTGGGGGCTCTGTCGGGGTCCTGGGGGCTCTGTTGGGGGTCCTGGGGCCTTTGTTGGGGGTCCTGGGGGCTCTGTTGTGGTCCTGGGGGCTCCGTGGTGGTCCTGGGGGCTCTGTTGTTTTTTGGCAGCTTTATTGTTGTCCTGGGGGCTCTGTTCTTGTCCTGGGGGCTCTGTTCTTGTCCTGGGGGCTCTGTCGGGTTCCTGGGGCTCTCGTCGTGTCCTGGGGCCTCTGTTGGGATCCTGGGGTCTCTGTTGGGGTCCTGGGGGCTCTGTTGGGGTCCTGGGGGCTCTGTTGGGGTCCTGGGGTCTCTATTGTTGTTTTGGGGGCTCTGTTGGGGTCCCGGGTGCTCTGTTGGGGTCTCGGGTGCTCTGTTGTGGGCCCGGGGGCTCTGTTGGGGTCCTGGGGGCTCTGTTGGGGTCCCGGGTGCTCTTTTGAGGTCCTGGGGGCTCTTTTGGGGTCCTGGGGGCTCTGTTGGGGTCCTGGGAGGCTCTGTTGGGGTCCTGGGTGTTCTATTCGGGTCCTGGGGGCTCTGATGGTGTCCTGGGGTCTCTGTTGGGGTCCTGGGAGCTCTGTTGTTCTCCTGGGGACTCTGTTGGGGTCCCGGGGGCACTGTTGGGGTCCCGGGGGCTCTGTTGGTGTCCTGGGGGCTCTGTTGGCGTCCTGGGGGCTCTGTTCGGGTCCCGGGGCCTCTGTTCGGGTCCCGGGGCCTCTGTTCGGGTCCCGGGGCCTCTGTTCGGGTCCCGGGGGCTCTGTTGGGGTCCCGGGGGCTCTGTTGGGGTCCCGGGGGCTCTGTTGTGGTCCTGGGGGCTCTGTTGGGGTCCTGGGTGTTCTATTCGGTTACTGGGGGCTCTGATGGTGTCCTGGGGTCTCTGTTGGGGTCCTGGGAGCTCTGTTGTTCTCCTGGGGACTCTGTTGGGGTCCCGGGGGCTCTGTTGGCGTCCCGGGGCCTCTGTTGGGGTCCCGGGGCCTCTGTTGGGGTCCCGGGGCCTCTGTTGTTGTCCCGGGGCCTCTGTTCGGGTCCCGGGGGCTCTGTTGGGGTCCCGGGGGCTCTTTTGAGGTTCCGGGGGTTCTGTTGTTGTCCTGGGGGCTCTGTTGTGGTCCTGGGGGCTCCGTGGTGGTCCTGGGGGCTCATTTGTTTTTTGGCAGCTTTATTGTTGTTGCGGGGACTCTGTTCGGGTCCTGGGGGCTCTGTTGTGGTCCTGGGGGCTCTGTCGGGTTCCTGGGGCTCTCGTCGTGTCCTGGGGCCTCTGTTGGGGGTCCTGGGGGCTCTGTTGGGGGTCCTGGGGGCTCTGTTGCGGTCGTGGGTTCACTGTTGCGGTCGTGGGTGCTATGCTGGGGTCCTGGGGGTCTCTGTTGTGGCCCTGGGGGTCTCTGTTGTGGTCCTGGGGGTCTCTGTTGTGGTCCTGGGGGTCTCTGTTGGGGTCCTGGGGGCTCTGTTGAGTCCTGGGAGCTCTGTTGTGGTCCTGGGGGCTCTGTTGTGGTCCTGGGGGCTCTGTTGTGGTCCTGGGGTCTCTATTGTTGTTTTGGGGGCTCTGTTGAGTTCCTGGGGGCTCTGTTGGTGTCCCGGGGGCTGTGTTGGGGTCCCGGGTGCTCTTTTGAGGTCCTGGGGGCTCTCTTGTGGGCCCGGGGGCTCTGTTGGGGTCCTGGGGGCTCTGTTAGGGTCCCGGGTACTCTTTTGAGGTCCTGGGGGCTCTGTTGGGGTCCTGGGGGCTCTGTTGGGGTCCTGGGGGCTCTGTTGGGGTCCTGGGGGCTCTGTTGGGGTCCTGGGGGCTCTGTTGGGGTCCTGGGGGCTCCGTGGTGGTCCTGGGGGCTCTGTTGTTTTTTTGGCAGATTTATTGTTGTCGTGGGGGCTCTGTCGGGGTCCTGGGGGCTCTGTTGGGGGTCCTGGGGCCTTTGTTGGGGGTCCTGGGGCTCTGTTGGGGGTCCTGGGTGCTCTGTTGCGGTCTTGGGTGCACTGTTGGGGTCCTGGGGGCTCTGTTGGGGTCCTGGGGGCTCTGTTGGGGTCCTGGGGGCTCTGTTGGGGTCCTGGGGTTTGTTTTGGGGTCTTGACAGCTCTGTTGGGGTCCTGGGAGCTCTGTTGAGGTCCTGGGGGCTCTGTTGGGTTCCTGGGTGTTCTATTCGGGTGCTGGGGGCTCTGATGGTGTCCTGGGGGCTCTGTTGGGGTCCTGGGGGCTCTGTTGGGGTCCCGGGGGCTCTGTTGGGGTCCCGGGGCCTCTGTTGTTGTCCCGGGGCCTCTGTTGTTGTCCCGGGGGCTCTGTTGGGGTCCTGGGGTTTGTTTTGGGGTCTTGACAGCTCTGTTGGGGTCCTGGGGGCTCTGTTGGGGTCCTGGGTGTTCTATTCGGGTACTGGGGGCTCTGATGGTGTCCTGGGGGCTCTGTTGGGGTCGTGGGAGCTCTGTTGTTCTCCTGGGGGCTCTGTTGTTCTCCCGGGGGCTCTGTTGGGGTCCCGGGGGCTCTGTTGGGGTCCCGGGGGCTCTTTGAGGTTTCGGGGGCTCTGTGGTGGTCCTGGGGGCTCTGTGGTGGTCCTGGAGGCTCCGTGGTGGTCCTGGGGGCTCTGTTGTTTTTTGGCAGCTTTATTGTTGTCGCGGGGACTCTGTTCGGGTCCTGGGGGCTCTGTCGTGGTCCTGGGGGCTCTGTCGGGTTCCTGGGGCTCTCGTCGTGTCCTGGGGGCTCTGTTGGGATCCTGGGGGCTCTGCTGGGGGTCCTGGGGGCTCTATTGCGGTCGTGGGTTCACTGTTTCTGTCGTGGGTGCTATGCTGGGGTCCGGGGGGCTCTGTTGGGGTCCGGGGGCTCTGTTGGGGTCCCGGGGGCTCTTTTGAGGTCCCGGGGGCTCTGTTGGGGTCCTGGGGGCTCTGTTGGGGTCCTGGGGGCTCTGTTGGGGTCCTGGGTGTTCTATTCGGGTACTGGGGGCTCTGATGGTGTCCTGGGGTCTCTGTTGGGGTCCTGGGAGCTCTGTTGTACTCCTGGGGACTCTGTTGGGGTCCCGGGGGCACTGTTGGGGTCCCGGGGGCACTGTTGGGGTCCCGGGGCCTCTGTTGGGGTCCGGGGGCCTCTGCTGTGGTCCCGGGGCCTCTGCTGTGGTCCCGGGGCCTCTGTTCGGGTCCTGGAGGCTCTGTTGGGGTCCCGGGGGCTCTGTTGGGGTCCCGGGGGCTCTGTTGGGGTCCCGGGGGTTCTGTTGTGGTCCTGGGGGCTCTGTTGTGGTCCTGGGGGCTCTGTTGTGGTCCTGGGGGCTCCGTGGTGGTCCTGGGGGCTCTGTTGTTTTTTGGCAGCTTTATTGTTGTCGCGGGACTCTGTTCCGGTCCTGGGGGCTCTGTTCTTGTCCTGGGGGCTCTGTCGGGTTCCTGGGGCTCTCGTCGTGTCCTGGGGCCTCTGTTGGGATCCTGGGGGCTCTGTTGGGGGTCCTGGGGGCTCTGTTGCGGTCGTGGGATCACTGTTGCGGTCGTGGGTGCTATGCTGGGGTCCTGGGGCTCTTTTGGGGTCCGGGGGGCTCTGTTGTGGTCCTGGGGGTCTCTGTTGGGGTCCTGGGGGCTCTGTTGGGGTCCTGGGAGCTCTGTTGTGGTCCTGGGGGCTCTGTTGTCCTCCTGGGGGCTCAGTTGAGTTCCTGGGGGCTCTGTTGGTGTCCCGGGGGCTCTGTTGGGGTCCTGGGTGCTCTTTTGAGGTCCTGGGGGCTCTGTTGTGGGCCCGGGGGCTCTGTTGGGGTCCTGGGGGCTCTGTTATGGTCCCGGGTACTCTTTTGAGGTCCTGGGGGCTCTGTTGTGGGCCCGGGGGCTCTGTTGGGGTCCTGGGGGCTCTGTTGGGGTCCTGGGGGCTCTGTTGTTGTCCTGGGAGCTCCGTGGTGGTCCTGGGGGCTCTGTTGTTTTTTTGGCAGATTTATTGTTGTCGTGGGGGCTCTGTCGGGGTCCTGGGGGCTCTGTTGGGGGTCCTGGGGCCTTTGTTGGGGGTCCTGGGGCCTTTGTTGGGGGTCCTGGGGGCTCTGTTGGGGGTCCTGGGGGCTCTGTTGCGGTCGTGGGTGCACTGTTGGGGTCCTGGGGGCTCTGTTGGGGTCCTGGGGGCTCTGTTGGGGTCCTGGGGGCTCTGTTGGGGTCCTGGGGGCTCTGTTGGGGTCCTGGGGTTTGTTTTGGGGTCTTGACAGCTCTGTTGGGGTCCTGGGGGCTCTGTTGAGGTCCTGGGGGCTCTGTTGGGGTCCTGGGTGTTCTATTCGGGTGCTGGGGGCTCTGATGGTGTCCTGGGGGCTCTGTTGGGGTCCTGGGAGCTCTGTTCTTCTTCTGGGGAATCTGTTGGGGTCCCGGGGGCTCTGTTGGGGTCCCGGGGGCTCTGTTGGGGTCCCGGGGCCTCTGTTGTTGTCCGGGGGGCTCTGTTGGGGTCCTGGGGTTTGTTTTGGGGTCTTGACAGCTCTGTTGGGGTCCTGGGGGCTCTGTTGGGGTCCTGGGTGTTCTATTCGGGTACTGGGGGCTCTGATGGTGTCCTGGGGGCTCTGTTGGGGTCCTGGGAGCTCTGTTGTTCTCCCGGGGGCTCTGTTGGGGTCCCGGGGGCTCTGTTGGGGTCCCGGGGGCTCTTTTGAGGTTTCGGGGGCTCTGTGGTGGTCCTGGGGGCTCTGTGGTGGTCCTGGGGGCTCTGTTGTTTTTTGGCAGCTTTATTGTTGTCGCGGGGACTCTGTTCGGGTCCTGGGGGCTCTGTCGTGGTCCTGGGGGCTCTGTCGGGTTCCTGGGGCTCTCGTCGTGTCCTGGGGGCTCTGTTGGGGTCCTGGGAGCTCTGTTCTTCTTCTGGGGAATCTGTTGGGGTCCCGGGGGCTCTGTTGGGGTCCGGGGGGCTCTGTTGTGGTCCTGGGGGCTCTGTTGTGGTCCTGGGGGTCTCTGTTGGGGTCCTGGGGGTCTCTGTTGGGGTCCTGGGGGCTCTGTTGGGGTCCTGGGGGCTCTGTTCGCGTCCTGGGGGCTCTGTTCGCGTCCTGGGGGCTCTGTTGTGGTCCCGGGGGCTCTGTTGTGGTCCCGGGGGCTCTGTTGTGGTCCTGGGGGCTCTGTTGTGGTCCTGGGGTCTCTATTGTTGTTTTGTTGGCTCTGTTGGGGTCCCGGGTGCTCTGTTGGGGTCCCGGGGGCTCTGTTGTGGGCCCGGGGCTCTGTTGTGGGCCCGGGGGCTCTGTCGGGGTTCTGGGGGCTCTGTCGGGGTCCTGGGGGCTCTGTTGGGGGTCCTGGGGGCTCTGTCGGCGTCCTGGGGCCTCTGTTGGGATCCTGGGGGCGTCTGTTGCGGTCGTGGGTGCCCTGTTGTGCTCCTTGGGGCTCTGTTGTTCTCCTGGGGGTCTCTGTTGGGGTCCTGGGGGTCTCTGTTGGGGTCCTGGGGGCTCTGTTGTGATCCTGGGGGCTCTGTTGGGGTCCTGGGGTTTGTTTTGGGGTCTTGACAGCTCTGTTGGGGTCCTGGGGGCTCTGTTGGTGTCCTGGAGGCTCTGTTGGGGTCCTGGGGGCTCTGTTGTTCTCCTGGGGACTCTGTTGGGGTCCCAGGGGTCTCTGTTGGGGTCCCGGGGGTCTCTGTTGGGGTCCCGGGGGCTCTGTTGGGGTCCTGAAGGCTCTGTTGTGGTCCTGGGGGTTCTGTTCGCGTCCTGGGGGCTCTGTTGTTCTCCTGGGGTCTCTGTTGTGGTCCCGGGGGCTCTGTTGTAGTCCCGGGGGCTCTGTTGTGGTCCTGGGGTCTCTATTGTTGTTTTGGGGGCTCTGTTGGGGTCCCGGGGGCTCTGTTGGGGTCCCGGGGGCTCTGTTGGGGTCCCGGGGGCTCTGTTGGGGTCCCGGGGGCTCTGTTGGGGTCCTGGGGGCTCTGTTGTTTTTTTGGCAGCTTTATTGTTGTCGCGGGGACACTGTTGGGGTCCTGGGGGCTCTGTTGGGGTCTTGGGGGCTTTGTCGGGTTCCTGGGGGCTCTCGTCGTGTCCTGGGGCCTCTGTTGGGGTCCCGGGGGCTCTGTTGGGGTCCCACGGGCTCTGTTGGGGTCCCGGGGGCTCTGTTGGGGTCCCGGGGGCTCTGTTGGGGGTCCTGGGGGCTCTGTTGTTGTCCTGGAAGCTCCGTGGTGGTCCTGGGGGCTCTGTTGTTTTTTTGGCAGATTTATTGTTGGCGTGGGGACTCTGTTGGGGGTCCTGGGGGCTCTGTTGGGGGTCCTGGGGGCTCTGTTGAGGTCCCGCGGGCTCTGTTGGGGTCCCGCGGGCTCTGTTGGGGTCCCGCGGGCTCTGTTGGGGTCCCGGGGCCTCTGCTGGGGTCCCGGGGCCTCTGTTGTTGTTCCGGGGCCTCTGTTGTTGTCCCGGGGCCTCTGTTCGGGTCCTGGGGGCTCTGTTCGGGTTCCGGGGGCTCTGTTGGTGTCCCGGGGGCTCTTTTGAGGTTCCGGGGGTTCTGTTGTGGTCCTGGGGGCTCTGTTGTGTTCCTGGGGGCTCTGTTGTGGTCCTGGGGTCTCCGTGGTGGTCCTGGGGGCTCTGTTGTTTTTTGGCAGCTTTATTGTTGTCGCGGGGGCTCTGTTCTTGTCCTGGGGACTCTGTTCTTGTCCTGGGGGCTCTGTCGGGTTCCTGGGGCTCTCGTCGTGTCCTGGGGCCTCTGTTGGGATCCTGGGGGCTCTGTTGGGGGTCCTGGGGGCTCTGTTGCGGTCGTGGGTTCACTGTTGCGGTCGTGGGTGCTATGCTGGGGTCCGGGGGGCTCTGTTGGGGTCCGGGGGGCTCTGTTGTGGTCCTGGGGGCTCTGTTGGGGTCCTGGGGGCTCTGTTCGTGTCCTGGGGGCTCTGTTGTGGTCCCGGGGTCTCTGTTGTGGTCCCGGGGGCTCTGTTGTGGTCCTGGGGGCTCTGTTGTGGTCCTGGGGGCTCTATTGTTGTTTTGTTGGCTCTGTTGGGGTCCCGGGTGCTCTGTTGGGGTCCCGGGGGCTCTGTTGTGGGCCCGGGGGCTCTGTTGTGGGCCCGGGGGCTCTGTCGGGGTCCTGGGGGCTCTGTCGGGGTCCTGTGGGCTCTGTTGGGGGTCCTGGGGGCTCTGTCGGCGTCCTGGGGCCTCTGTTGGGATCCTGGGGGCGTCTGTTGCGGTCGTGGGTGCCCTGTTGTGCTCATTGGGGCTCTGTTGTTCTCCTGGGTGTCTCTGTTGGGGTCCTGGGGGTCTCTGTTGGGGTCCTGGGGGTCTCTGTTGGGGTCCTGGGGGCTCTGTTGTGATCCTGGGGGCTCTGTTGGGGTCCTGGGGTTTGTTTTGGGGTCTTGACAGCTCTGTTGGGGTCCTGGGGGCTCTGTTGGTGTCCTGGAGGCTCTGTTGGGGTCCTGGGGGCTCTGTTGTTCTCCTGGGGACTCTGTTGGGGTCCCAGGGGTCTCTGTTGGGGTCCCGGGGGTCTCTGTTGGTGTCCCGGGGGCTCTTTTGAGGTTCCGGGGGTTCTGTTGTGGTCCTGGGGGCTCTGTTGTGGTCCTGGGGGCTCTGTTGTGGTCCTGGGGGCTCCGTGGTGGTCCTGGGGGCTCTGTTGTTTTTTGGCAGCTTTATTGTTGTCGCGGGGGCTCTGTTCTTGTCCTGGGGGCTCTGTTCTTGTCCTGGGGGCTCTGTCGGGTTCCTGGGGCTCTCGTCGTGTCCTGGGGCCTCTGTTGGGATCCTGGGGGCTCTGTTGGGGGTCCTGGGGGCTCTGTTGCGGTCGTGGGTTCACTGTTGCGGTCGTGGGTGCTATGCTGGGGTCCGGGGGGCTCTGTTGGGGTCCGGGGGGCTCTGTTGTGGTCCTGGGGGTCTCTGTTGGGGTCCTGGGGGCTCTGTTGAGTCCTGGGAGCTCTGTTGTGGTCCTGGGGGCTCTGTTGTCCTCCTGGGGGCTCTGTTGGTGTCCCGGGGGCTCTGTTGGTGTCCCGGGGGCTCTGTTGGGGTCCCGGGTGCTCTTTTGAGGTCCTGGGGGCTCTGTTGTGGGCCCGGGGGCTCTGTTGGGGTCCTGGGGGCTCTGTTAGGGTCCCGGGTACTCTTTTGAGGTCCTGGGGGCTCTGTTGTGGGCCCGGGGGCTCTGTTGGGGTCCTGGGGGCTCTGTTGTTGTCCTGGGGGCTCCGTGGTGGTCCTGGGGGCTCTGTTGTTTTTTTGCAGATTTATTGTTGTCGTGGGGGCTCTGTCGGGGTCCTGGGGGCTCTGTTGGGGGTCCTGGGGCCTTTGTTGGGGGTCCTGGGGGCTCTGTTGGGGGTCCTGGGGGCTCTGTTGCGGTCTTGGGTGCACTGTTGGGGTCCTGGGGGCTCTGTTGGGGTCCTGGGGGCTCTGTTGGGGTCCTGGGGTTTGTTTTGGGGTCTTGACAGCTCTGTTGGGGTCCTGGGGGCTCTGTTGAGGTCCTGGGGCTCTGTTGGGTTCCTGGGTGTTCTATTCGGGTGCTGGGGGCTCTGATGGTGTCCTGGGGGCTCTGTTGGGGTCCTGGGGGCTCTGTTGGGGTCCCGGGGGCTCTGTTGGGGTCCCGGGGGCTCTGTTGGGGTCCCGGGGCCTCTGTTGTTGTCCCGGGGCCTCTGTTGTTGTCCTGGGGGCTCTGTTGGGGTCCTGGGGTTTGTTTTGGGGTCTTGACAGCTCTGTTGGATTCCTGGGGGCTCTGTTGGGGTCCTGGGTGTTCTATTCGGGTACTGGGGGCTCTGATGGTGTCCTGTGGGCTCTGTTGGGGTTCTGGGAGCTCTGTTGTTCTCCTGGGGCCTCTGTTGGGATCCTGGGGGCGTCTGTTGCGGTCGTGGGTGCCCTGTTGTGCTCCTTGGGGCTCTGTTGTTGTCCTGGGGGTCTCTGTTGGGGTCCTGGGGGTCTCTGTTGGGGTCCTGGGGGTCTCTGTTGGGGTCCTGGGGGCTCTGTTGTGATCCTGGGGGCTCTGTTGGGGTCCTGGGGTTTGTTTTGGGGTCTTGACAGCTCTGTTGGGGTCCTGGGGGCTCTGTTGGTGTCCTGGAGGCTCTGTTGGGGTCCTGGGGGCTCTGTTGTTCTCCTGGGGACTCTGTTGGGGTCCCAGGGGTCTCTGTTGGGGTCCCGGGGGTCTCTGTTGGTGTCCCGGGGGCTCTTTTGAGGTTCCGGGGGTTCTGTTGTGGTCCTGGGGGCTCTGTTGTGGTCCTGGGGGCTCTGTTGTGGTCCTGGGGGCTCCGTGGTGGTCCTGGGGGCTCTGTTGTTTTTTGGCAGCTTTATTGTTGTCGCGGGGGCTCTGTTCTTGTCCTGGGGGCTCTGTTCTTGTCCTGGGGGCTCTGTCGGGTTCCTGGGGCTCTCGTCGTGTCCTGGGGCCTCTGTTGGGATCCTGGGGGCTCTGTTGGGGGTCCTGGGGGCTCTATTGCGGTCGTGGGTTCACTGTTGCGGTCGTGGGTGCTATGCTGGGGTCCGGGGGGCTCTGTTGGGGTCCGGGGGGCTCTGTTGTGGTCCTGGGGGTCTCTGTTGGGGTCCTGGGGGCTCTGTTGAGTCCTGGGAGCTCTGTTGTGGTCCTGGGGGCTCTGTTGTCCTCCTGGGGGCTCTGTTGAGTTCCTGGGGGCTCTGTTGGTGTCCCGGGGGCTCTGTTGGGGTCCCGGGTGCTCTTTTGAGGTCCTGGGGGCTCTGTTGTGGGCCCGGGGACTCTGTTGGGGTCCTGGGGGCTCTGTTAGGGTCCCGGGTACTCTTTTGAGGTCCTGGGGGCTCTGTTGTGGGCCCGGGGGCTCTGTTGGGGTCCTGGGGGCTCTGTTGTTGTCCTGGGGGCTCCGTGGTGGTCCTGGGGGCTCTGTTGTTTTTTTGCAGATTTATTGTTGTCGTGGGGGCTCTGTCGGGGTCCTGGGGGCTCTGTTGGGGGTCCTGGGGCCTTTGTTGGGGGTCCTGGGGGCTCTGTTGGGGGTCCTGGGGGCTCTGTTGCGGTCTTGGGTGCACTGTTGGGGTCCTGGGGGCTCTGTTGGGGTCCTGGGTTTGTTTTGGGGTCTTGACAGATCTGTTGGGGTCCTGGGGGCTCTGTGAAGGTCCTGGGGGCTCTGTTGGGTTCCTGGGTGTTCTATTCGGGTGCTGGGGGCTCTGATGGTGTCTGGGGGCTCTGTTGGGCTCCTGGGGGCTCTGTTGGGGTCCCGGGGCCTCTGTTGTTGTCCCGGGGCCTCTGTTGTTGTCCTGGGGGCTCTGTTGGGGTCCTGGGGTTTGTTTTGGGGTCTTGACAGCTCTGTTGATTCCTGGGGCTCTGTTGGGGTCCTGGGTGTTCTATTCGGGTACTGGGGGCTCTGATGGTGTCCTGGGGCTCTGTTGGGGTCCTGGGAGCTCTGTTGTTTCTCCTGGGGACTCTGTGTTGGCGTCCCGGGGCACTGTTGGGGTCCCGGGGGCTCTGTTGGGGTCCCGGGGGCTCTGTTGGGGTCCCGGGGCTCTTTTGAGGTTTCGGGGCTCTGTGGTGGTCCTGGGGGCTCTGTGGTGGTCCTGGAGGCTCCGTGGTGTCCTGGGGCCTCTGTTGTTTTTTGGCTAGCTTTATTGTTGTCGCGGGGACTCTGTTCGGTCCTGGGGGCTCTGTCGTGGTCCTGGGGGCTCTGTCGGGTTCCTGGGGCTCTCGTCGTGTCCTGGGAGGCTCTGTTGGGATCCTGGGGGCTCTGCTGGGGGTCCTGGGGCTCTATTGCGGTCGTGGGTTCACTGTTGCGGTCGTGGGTGCTATGCTGGGGTCCTGGGGGCTCTGTTGGGGTCCTGGGGGCTCTGTTGGGGTCCCGGGTGCTCTTATGAGGTCCCGGGGGCTCTGTTGGGGTCCTGGGGTCTCTGTTGGGGTCCTGGGGGCTCTGTTGGGGTCCTGGGTGTTCTATTCGGGTACTGGAGGCTCTGATGGTGTCCTGGGGTCTCTGTTGGTGTCCTGGGAGCTCTGTTGTTCTCCTGGGGACTCTGTTGGGGTCCCGGGGGCACTGTTGGGGTCCCGGGGGCACTGTTGGCGTTTTGGGGCCTCTGTTGGCGTCCCGGGGCCTCTGTTGTTGTCCCGGGGCCTCTGTTGTTGTCCCGGGGCCTCTGTTGGGGTCCCGGGGGCTCTGTTGGGGTCCCGGGGGCTCTTTTGAGTTCCTGGGGGCTCTGTTGTGGTCCTGGGGGCTCTGTTGTGGTCCTGGGGGCTCTGTTGTGGTCCTGGGGGCTCCGTGGTGGTCCTGGGGGCTCTGTTGTTTTTTGGCAGCTTTATTGTTGTCGCGGGGACTCTGTTCCGGTCCTGGGGGCTCTGTTCTTGTCCTGGGGGCTCTGTCGGGTTCCTGGGGCTCTCGTCGTGTCCTGGGGCCTCTGTTTGGATCCTGGGGGCTCTGTTGGGATCCTGGGGGCTCTGTTGGGGGTCCTGGGGGCTCTGTTGCGGTCGTGGGTTCACTGTTGCGGTCGTGGGTGCTATGCTGGGGTCCTGGGGGCTCTTTTGGGGTCCGGGGGGCTCTGTTGTGGTCCTGGGGGTCTCTGTTGGGGTCCTGGGGCTCTGTTGGGGTCCTGGGAGCTCTGTTGTGGTCCTGGGGGCTCTGTTGAGTTCCTGGGGGCTCTGTTGGTGTCCCGGGGGCTCTGTTGGGGTCCCGGGTGCTCTTTTGAGGTCCTGGGGGCTCTGTTGTGGTCCCGGGGGCTCTGTTGGGGTCCTGGGGGCTCTGTTAGGGTCCCGGGTACTCTTTTGAGGTCCTGGGGGCTCTGTTGTGGGCCCGGGGGCTCTGTTGGGGTCCTGGGGGCTCTGTTGGGGTCCTGGGGACTCTGTTGTTGTCCTGGGGGCTCCGTGGTGGTCCTGGTAGCTCTGTTGTTTTTTTGGCAGATTTATTGTTGTCGTGGGGGATCTGTCGGGGTCCTGGGGCTCTGTTGGGGGTCCTGGGGCCTTTGTTGGGGGTCCTGGGGGCTCTGTTGGGGGTCCTGGGGGCTCTGTTGCGGTCGTGGGTGCACTGTTGTGCTCCTGGGGGCTCTGTTGGGGTCCTGGGGGCTCTGTTGGGGTCCTGGGGGCTCTGTTGGGGTCCTGGGGTTTGTTTTGGGGTCTTGACAGCTCTGTTGGCGTCCTGGGGGCTCTGTTGAGGTCCTGGGGGCTCTGTTGGGGTCCTGGGTGTTCTATTCGGGTGCTGGGGGCTCTGATGGTGTCCTGGGGGCTCTGTTGGTGTCCTGGGAGCTCTGTTGTTCTTCTGGGGGCTCTGTTGGGGTCCCGGGGGCTCTGTTGGGGTCCCGGGGCCTCTGTTGTTGTCCCGGGGGCTCTGTTGGGGTCCTGGGGTTTGTTTTGGGGTCTTGACAGCTCTGTTGGGGTCCTGGGGGCTCTGTTGGGGTCCTGGGTGTTCTATTCGGGTACTGGGGGCTCTGATGGTGTCCTGGGGGCTCTGTTGGGGTCCTGGGAGCTCTGTTGTTCTCCCGGGGACTCTGTTGGGGTCCCGGGGGCTCTGTTGGGGTCCCGGGGGCTCTGTTGGGGTCCCGGGGGCTCTTTTGAGGTTTCGGGGGCTCTGTGGTGGTCCTGGGGGCTCTGTGGTGGTCCTGGGGGCTCTGTTGTTTTTTGGCAGCTTTATTGTTGTCGCGGGGACTCTGTTCGGGTCCTGGGGGCTCTGTCGTGGTCCTGGGGGCTCTGTCGGGTTCCTGGGGCTCTCGTCGTGTCCTGGGGGCTCTGTTGGGATCCTGGGGGCTCTGCTGGGGGTCCTGGGGGCTCTATTGCGGTCGTGGGTTCACTGTTGCGGTCGTGGGTGCTATGCTGGGGTCCGGGGGGCTCTGTTGGGGTCCGGGGGGCTCTGTTGGGGTCCTGGGGGCTCTGTTGTGGTCCTGGGGGTCTCTGTTGTGGTCCTGGGGGCTCTGTTGGGGTCCTGGGGGTTCTGTTCGCGTCCTGGGGGCTCTGTTGTGGTCCCGGGGGCTCTGTTGTGGTCCTGGGGGCTCTGTTGTGGTCCTGGGGGCTCTGTTGTGGTCCTGGGGGCCCTATTGTTGTTTTGTTGGCTCTGTTGGGGTCCCGGGTGCTCTGTTGGGGTCCTGGGAGCTCTGTTGTGATCCTGGGGGCTCTGTTGGGGTCCTGGGGTTTGTTTTGGGGTCTTGACAGCTCTGTTGGGGTCCTGGGGGCTCTGTTGGTGTCCTGGAGGCTCTGTTGGGGTCCTGGGGGCTCTGTTGTTCTCCTGGGGACTCTGTTGGGGTCCCGGGGGTCTCTGTTGGGGTCCCGGGGGTCTCTGTTGGGGTCCCGGGGGCTCTGTTGGGGTCCTGGGGGCTCTGTTGTGGTCCTGGGGGTTCTGTTCGCGTCCTGGGGGCTCTGTTGTTCTCCTGGGGTCTCTGTTGTGGTCCCGGGGGCTCTGTTGTGGTCCCGGGGGCTCTGTTGTAGTCCTGGGGTCTCTATTGTTGTTTTGGGGGCTCTGTTGGGGTCCCGGGGGCTCTGTTGGGGTCCTGGGGGCTCTGTTGTTTTTTTGGCAGCTTTATTGTTGTCGCGGGGACACTGTTGGGGTCCTGGGGGCTCTGTTGGGGTCCTGGGGGCTTTGTCGGGTTCCTGGGGGCTCTCGTCGTGTCCTGGGGCCTCTGTTGGGGTCCCGCGGGCTCTGTTGGGGTCCCGCGGGCTCTGTTGGGGTCCCGGGGGCTCTGTTGGGGTCCCGGGGGCTCTGTTGGGGTCCCGGGGGCTCTGTTGGGGGTCCTGGGGGCTCTGTTGTTGTCCTGGAAGCTCCGTGGTGGTCCTGGGGGCTCTGTTGTTTTTTTGGCAGATTTATTGTTGGCGTGGGGACTCTGTTGGTGGTCCTGGGGGCTCTGTTGGGGGTCCTGGGGGCTCTGTTGGGGTCCCGCGGGCTCTGTTGGGGTCCCGGGGCCTCTGTTGGGGTCCCGGGGCCTCTGTTGGGGTCCCGGGGCCTCTGTTGTGGTCCTGGGGCCTCTGTTGTTGTCCTGGGGCCTCTGTTGTTGTCCTGGGGCCTCTGTTCGGGTCCTGGGGGCTCTGTTCGGGTCCCGGGGGCTCTGTTGGGGTCCCGGGGGCTCTGTTGGGGTCCCGGGGGCTCTTTTCAGGTTCCGGGGGTTCTGTTGTGGTCCTGGGGGCTCTGTTGTGGTCCTGGGGGCTCTGTTGTGGTCCTGGGGGCTCCGTGGTGGTCCTGGGGGCTCTGTTGTTTTTTGGCAGCTTTATTGTTGTCGCGGGGGCTCTGTTCTTGTCCTGGGGGCTCTGTTCTTGTCCTGGGGGCTCTGTCGGGTTCCTGGGGCTCTCGTCGTGTCCTGGGGCCTCTGTTGGGATCCTGGGGGCTCTGTTGGGGGTCCTGGGGGCTCTGTTGCGGTCGTGGGTTCACTGTTGCGGTCGTGGGTGCTATGCTGGGGTCCGGGGGGCTCTGTTGGGGTCCGGGGGGCTCTGTTGTGGTCCTGGGGGTCTCTGTTGGGGTCCTGGGGGCTCTGTTGAGTCCTGGGAGCTCTGTTGTGGTCCTGGGGGCTCTGTTGTCCTCCTGGGGGCTCTGTTGAGTTCCTGGGGGCTCTGTTGGTGTCCCGGGGGCTCTGTTGGGGTCCCGGGTGCTCTTTTGAGGTCCTGGGGGCTCTGTTGTGGGCCCGGGGGCTCTGTTGGGGTCCTGGGGGCTCTGTTAGGGTCCCGGGTACTCTTTTGAGGTCCTGGGGGCTCTGTTGTGGGCCCGGGGGCTCTGTTGGGGTCCTGGGGGCTCTGTTGGGGTCCTGGGGGCTCTGTTGTTGTCCTGGGGGCTCCGTGGTGGTCCTGGGGGCTCTGTTGTTTTTTTGCAGATTTATTGTTGTCGTGGGGGCTCTGTTGGGGGTCCTGGGGGCTCTGTTGGGGGTCCTGGGGGCTCTGTTGGGGGTCCTGGGGGCTCTGTTGGGGGTCCTGGGGGCTCTGTTGGGGTCCTGGGGGCTCTATTGGGTCCTGGGGTTTGTTTTGGGGTCTTGACAGCTCTGTTGGGGTCCTGGGGGCTCTGTTGGTGTCCTGGGGGCTCTGTTGAGGTCCTGGGGGCTCTGTTGGGGTCCTGGGTGTTCTATTCGTTTGCTGAGGGCTCTGATGGTGTCCTGGGGGCTCTGTTGGGGTCCTGGGAGATCTGTTGTTCTTCTGGGGACTCTGTTGGGGTCCCGGGGGCTCTGTTGGGGTCCCGGGGGCTCTGTTGGGGTCCCAGGGGCTCTGTTGGGGTCCCGGGGGCTCTTTTGAGGTTTCGGGGGCTCTGTGGTGGTCCTGGGGGCTCTGTGGTGGTCCTGGGGGCTCCGTGGTGGTCCTGGGGGCTCTGTTGTTTTTTGGCAGCTTTATTGTTGTCGCGGGGACTCTGTTCGGGTCCTGGGGGCTCTGTTGTGGTCCTGGGGGCTCTGTCGGGTTCCTGGGGCTCTCGTCGTGTCCTGGGGGCTCTGTTGGGATCCTGGGGGCTCTGCTGGGGGTCCTGGGGGCTCTATTGCGGTCGTGGGTTCACTGTTGCGGTCGTGGGTGCTATGCTGGGGTCCGGGGGGCTCTGTTGGGGTCCGGGGGGCTCTGTTGTGGTCCTGGGGGCTCTGTTGTGGTCCTGGGGGTCTCTGTTGGGCTCCTGGGGGTCTCTGTTGGGGTCCCGGGGGCTCTGTTGTGGTCCCGGGGGCTCTGTTGTGGTCCCGGGGGCTCTGTTGTGGTCCCGGGGGCTCTGTTGTGGTCCTGGGGGCTCTATTGTTGTTTTGTTGGCTCTGTTGGTGTCCCTGGGGCTCTGTTGTGGGCCCGGGGGCTCTGTTGTGGGCCCGGGGGCTCTGTTGTGGGCCCGGGGGCTCTGTCGGGGTCCTGGGGGCTCTGTCGGGGTCCTGGGGGCTCTGTTGGGGGTCCTGGGGTCTCTGTCGGCGTCCTGGGGCCTCTGTTGGGATCCTGGGGGCGTCTGTTGCGGTCGTGGGTGCCCTGTTGTGCTCCTTGGGGCTCTGTTGTTCTCCTGGGGGTCTCTGTTGGGGTCCTGGGGGTCTCTGTTGGGGTCCTGGGGGTCTCTGTTGGGGTCCTGGGGGCTCTGTTGTGATCCTGGGGGCTCTGTTGGGGTCCTGGGGTTTGTTTTGGGGTCTTGACAGCTCTGTTGGGGTCCTGGGGGCTCTGTTGGTGTCCTGGAGGCTCTGTTGGGGTCCTGGGGGCTCTGTTGTTCTCCTGGGGACTCTGTTGGGGTCCCGGGGGTCTCTGTTGGGGTCCCGGGGGTCTCTGTTGGGGTCCCGGGGGTCTCTGTTGGGGTCCCGGGGGCTCTGTTGGGGTCCTGGGGGCTCTGTTGTGGTCCTGGGGGTTCTGTTCGCGTCCTGGGGGCTCTGTTGTTCTCCTGGGGTCTCTGTTGTGGTCCCGGGGGCTCTGTTGTGGTCCCGGGGGCTCTGTTGTAGTCCTGGGGTCTCTATTGTTGTTTTGGGGGCTCTGTTGGGGTCCCGGGGGCTCTGTTGGGGTCCCGGGGGCTCTGTTGGGGTCCTGGGGGCTCTGTTGTTTTTTTGGCAGCTTTATTGTTGTCACGGGGACACTGTTGGGGTCCTGGGGGCTCTGTTGGGGTCCTGGGGACTTTGTCGGGTTCCTGGGGCCTCTCGTCGTGTCCTGGGGCCTCTGTTGGGGTCCCGGGGACTCTGTTGGGGTCCCGCGGGCTCTGTTGGGGTCCCGGGGGCTCTGTTGGGGTCCCGGGGGCTATGTTGGGGGTCCTGGGGGCTCTGTTGTTGTCCTGGAAGATCCGTGGTGGTCCTGGGGGCTCTGTTGTTTTTTTGGCAGATTTATTGTTGGCGTGGGGACTCTGTTGGGGGTCCTGGGGGCTCTGTTGTGGGTCCTGGGGGCTCTGTTGGGGTCCCGCGGGCTCTGTTGGGGTCCCGGGGCCTCTGTTGGGGTCCCGGGGCCTCTGTTGTGGTCCCGGGGCCTCTGTTGTTGTCCCGGGGCCTCTGTTCGGGTCCTGGGGGCTCTGTTCGGGTCCTGGGGGCTCTGTTCGGGTCCCGGGGGCTCTGTTGGGGTCCCGGGGGCTCTTTTGAGGTTCCGGGGGTTCTGTTGTGGTCCTGGGGGCTCTGTTGTGGTCCTGGGGGCTCTGTTGTGGTCCTGAGGGCTCCGTGGTGGTCCTGGGGGCTCTGTTGTTTTTTGGCAGCTTTATTGTTGTCGCGGGGGCTCTGTTCTTGTCCTCGGGGCTCTGTTCTTGTCCTGGGGGCTCTGTCGGGTTCCTGGGGCTCTCGTCGTGTCCTGGGGCCTCTGTTGGGATCCTGGGGGCTCTGTTGGGGGTCCTGGGGGCTCTGTTGCGGTCGTGGGTTCACTGTTGCGGTCGTGGGTGCTATGCTGGGGTCCTGGGGGCTCTGTTGGGGTCCGGGGGGCTCTGTTGTGGTCCTGGGGGTCTCTGTTGGGGTCCTGGGGGCTCTGTTGAGTCCTGGGAGCTCTGTTGTGGTCCTGGGGGCTCTGTTGTCCTCCTGGGGGCTCTGTTGAGTTCCTGGGGGCTCTGTTGGTGTCCCGGGGGCTCTGTTGGGGTCCCGGGTGCTCTTTTGAGGTCCTGGGGGCTCTGTTGTGGGCCCGGGGGCCCTGTTGGGGTCCTGGGGGCTCTGTTAGGGTCCCGGGTACTCTTTTGAGGTCCTGGGGGCTCTGTTGTGGGCCCGGGGGCTCTGTTGGGGTCCTGGGGGCTCTGTTGGGGTCCTGGGGGCTCTGTTGTTGTCCTGGGGGCTCCGTGGTGGTCCTGGGGGCTCTGTTGCGGTCGTGGTTGCACTTTTGGGGTCCTGGGGGCTCTGTTGGGGTCCTGGGGGCTCTGTTGGGTTCTGGGGTTTGTTTTGGGGTCTTGACAGCTCTGTTGGGGTCCTGGGGGCTCTGTTGAGGTCCTGGGGGCTCTGTTGGGGTCCTGGGTGTTCTATTCGGGTGCTGGGGGCTCTGATGGTGTCCTGGGGGCTCTGTTGGGGTCCTGGGAGCTCTGTTGTTCTTCTGGGGACTCTGTTGTTGTCCCGGGGGCTCTGTTGGGGTCCCGGGGGCTCTGTTGGGGTCCCGGGGGCTCTTTTGAGGTTTCGGGGGCTCTGTTGTGGTCCTGGGGGCTCTGTCGGGTTCCTGGGGCTCTCGTCGTGTCCTGGGGGCTCTGTTGGGATCCTGGGGGCTCTGCTGGGGGTCCTGGGGGCTCTATTGCGGTCGTGGGTTCACTGTTGCGGTCGTGGGTGCTATGCTGGGGTCCGGGGGGCTCTGTTGTGGTCCTGGGGGCTCTGTTGTGGTCCTGGGGGTCTCTGTTGGGGTCCTGGGGGCTCTGTTGGGGTCCTGGGGGCTCTGTTGTGGTCCCGGGGGCTCTGTTGTGGTCCCGGGGGCTCTGTTGTGGTCCTGGGGGCTCTATTGTTGTTTTGTTGGCTCTGTTGGGGTCCCGGGGGCTCTGTTGGGGTCCCGGGGGCTCTGTTGTGGGCCCGGGGGCTCTGTTGTGGGCCCGGGGGCTCTGTCGGGGTCCTGGGGGCTCTGTCGGGGTCCTGGGGGCTCTGTCGGCGTCCTGGGGCCTCTGTTGGGATCCTGGGGGCTTCTGTTGCGGTCGTGGGTGCCCTGTTGTGCTCCTTGGGGCTCTGTTGTTCTCCTGGGGGTCTCTGTTGGGGTCCTGGGGGTCTCTGTTGGGGTCCTGGGGGCTCTGTTGTGATCCTGGGGGCTCTGTTGGGGTCCTGGGGTTTGTTTTGGGGTCTTGACAGCTCTGTTGGGGTCCTGGGGGCTCTGTTGGTGTCCTGGAGGCTCTGTTGGGGTCCTGGGGACTCTGTTGGGGTCCCGGGGGTCTCTGTTGGGGTCCCGGGGGTCTCTGTTGGGTCCCGGGGGTCTCTGTTGGGGTCCCGGAAGTCTCTGTTGGGGTCCTGGGGGTCTCTGTTGGGGTCCTGGGGGCTCTGTTGTGATCCTGGGGGCTCTGTTGGGGTCCTGGGGTTTGTTTTGGGGTCTTGACAGCTCTGTTGGGGTCCTGGGGGCTCTGTTGTTGTCCTGGAAGCTCCGTGGTGGTCCTGGGGGCTCTGTTGTTTTTTTGGCAGATTTATTGTTGGCGTGGGGACTCTGTTGGGGGTCCTGGGGGCTCTGTTGGGGGTCCTGGGGGCTCTGTTGGGGGTCCTGGGGGCTCTGTTGGGTGTCCTGGGGGCTCTGTTGGAGGTCATGGGGGCTCTGTTGCGGTCCCGGGGGCTCTGTTGTGCTCCTGAGGACTCTGTTGTGCTCCTGGGGGCTCTGTTGTGCTCCTGGGGGCTCTGATGGGGTCCTGGGAGCTCTGTTGTTCTCCTGGGGACTCTGTTGGGGTCCTGGGGGCTCTGTTGGGGTCCTGGGGGCTCTGTTGGGGTCCCGGGGCCTCTGTTGGGGTCCCGGGGCCTCTGTTGTTGTCCCGGGGCCTCTGTTGTTGTCCCGGGGCCTCTGTTGTTGTCCCGGGGCCTCTGTTGTTGTCCCGGGGCCTCTGTTCGGGTCCCGGGGGCTCTGTTGGGGTCCCGGGGGCTCTGTTGGGGTCCCGGGGGCTCTGTTGTTGTCCCGGGGCCTCTGTTCGGGTTCCGGGGGCTCTGTTGTTGTCCTGGGGGCTCTGTTGTTGTCCTGGGGGCTCTGTTGTTGTCCTGCGGGCTCCGTGGTGGTCCTGGGAGCTCTGTTGTTTTTTGGCAGCTTTATTGTTGTCGCGGGGACTCTGTTCGGGTCCTGGGGGCTCTGTCGTGGTCCTGGGGGCTCTGTCGGGTTCCTGGGGCTCTCGTCGTGTCCTGGGGCCTCTGTTGGGATCCTGGGGGCTCTGTTGGGTGTCCTGGGGGCTCTGTTGCGGTCGTGGGTTCACTGTTGCGGTCGTGGGTGCTATGCTGGGGTCCTGGGGGCTCTTTTGGGGTCCGGGGGGCTCTGTTGTGGTCCTGGGGGCTCTGTTGTGGTCCTGGGGGTCTCTGTTGTGGTCCTGGGGGTCTCTGTTGGGGTCCTGGGGGCTCTGTTGGGGTCCTGGGGTTGGTTTTGGGGTCTTGACGGCTCTGTTGGGGTCCTGGGGGCACTGTTGGGGTTCTGGGGACTCTGTTGGGGTTCTGGGGGCTCTGTTGTGGTCCTGGGGGCTCTGTTGGGGTCCTGGGGTTGGTTTTGGGGTCTTGACGGCTCTGTTGGTGTCCTGGGGGCTCTGTTGGGATCCTGGGAGCTCTGTTGTTCTCCTAGGGACTCTGTTGGGGTCCCGGGAGCTCTGTTGGGGTCCCGGGGGCACTGTTGGTGTCCCGGGGGCTCTGTTGGCATCCTGGGGGCTCTGTTTGGGTCCTGGGGGCTCTGTTTGGGTCCTGGGGGCTCTGTTTGGGTCCTGGGGGCACTGTTGGGGTCCTGGGGGCTCTGTTGGTGTCCTGGGCGCTCTGTTGGTGTCCTGGGGGCACTGTTGTGGTCCTGGTGGATTTGTTCGTGTCCTGGAGGCTCTGTTGTTGTCCTGGGGGCTCTGTTGTTGTCCTGGGGGTTTTGTTCGGATCCTGGGGGCTCTGTTGTGGTCCCGGGGGCTCTGTTGTGGTCCTGGGGGCTCTATTGTTGTTTTGTTGGCTCTGTTGGGGTCCCGGGGGCTCTGTTGGGGTCCCGGGGGCTCTGTTGTGGGCCCGGGGGCTCTGTTGTGGGCCCGGGGGCTCTGTCGGGGTCCTGGGGGCTCTGTCGGGGTCCTGGGGGCTCTGTCGGCGTCCTGGGGCCTCTGTTGGGATCCTGGGGGCGTCTGTTGCGGTCGTGGGTGTCCTGTTGTGCTCCTTGGGGCTCTGTTGTTCTCCTGGGGACTCTGTTGGGGTCCCGGGGGTCTCTGTTGGGGTCCCGGGGGTCTCTGTTGGGGTCCCGGGGGCTCTGTTGGGGTCCTGGGGGCTCTGTTGTGGTCCTGGGGGTTCTGTTCGCGTCCTGGGGGCTCTGTTGTTCTCCTGGGGTCTCTGTTGTGGTCCCGGGGGCTCTGTTGTGGTCCCGGGGGCTCTGTTGTAGTCCTGGGGTCTCTATTGTTGTTTTGGGGGCTCTGTTGGGGTCCCGGGGGCTCTGTTGGGGTCCTGGGGGCTCTGTTGTTTTTTTGGCAGCTTTATTGTTGTCGCGGGGACACTGTTGGGGTCCTGGGGGCTCTGTTGGGGTCCTGGGGGCTTTGTCGGGTTCCTGGGGGCTCTCGTCGTGTCCTGGGGCCTCTGTTGGGGTCCCGCGGGCTCTGTTGGGGTCCCGCGGGCTCTGTTGGGGTCCCGGGGGCTCTGTTGGGGTCCCGGGGGCTCTGTTGGGGGTCCTGGGGGCTCTGTTGTTGTCCTGGAAGCTCCGTGGTGGTCCTGGGGGCTCTGTTGTTTTTTTGGCAGATTTATTGTTGGCGTGGGGACTCTGTTGGTGGTCCTGGGGGCTCTGTTGGGGGTCCTGGGGGCTCTGTTGGGGTCCCGCGGGCTCTGTTGGGGTCCCGGGGCCTCTGTTGGGGTCCCGGGGCCTCTGTTGTGGTCCTGGGGCCTCTGTTGTTGTCCTGGGGCCTCTGTTGTTGTCCTGGGGCCTCTGTTCGGGTCCTGGGGGCTCTGTTCGGGTCCCGGGGGCTCTGTTGGGGTCCCGGGGGCTCTGTTGGGGTCCCGGGGGCTCTTTTCAGGTTCCGGGGGTTCTGTTGTGGTCCTGGGGGCTCTGTTGTGGTCCTGGGGGCTCTGTTGTGGTCCTGGGGGCTCCGTGGTGGTCCTGGGGGCTCTGTTGTTTTTTGGCAGCTTTATTGTTGTCGCGGGGGCTCTGTTCTTGTCCTGGGGGCTCTGTTCTTGTCCTGGGGGCTCTGTCGGGTTCCTGGGGCTCTCGTCGTGTCCTGGGGCCTCTGTTGGGATCCTGGGGGCTCTGTTGGGGGTCCTGGGGGCTCTGTTGCGGTCGTGGGTTCACTGTTGCGGTCGTGGGTGCTATGCTGGGGTCCGGGGGGCTCTGTTGGGGTCCGGGGGGCTCTGTTGTGGTCCTGGGGGTCTCTGTTGGGGTCCTGGGGGCTCTGTTGAGTCCTGGGAGCTCTGTTGTGGTCCTGGGGGCTCTGTTGTCCTCCTGGGGGCTCTGTTGAGTTCCTGGGGGCTCTGTTGGTGTCCCGGGGGCTCTGTTGGGGTCCCGGGTGCTCTTTTGAGGTCCTGGGGGCTCTGTTGTGGGCCCGGGGGCTCTGTTGGGGTCCTGGGGGCTCTGTTAGGGTCCCGGGTACTCTTTTGAGGTCCTGGGGGCTCTGTTGTGGGCCCGGGGGCTCTGTTGGGGTCCTGGGGGCTCTGTTGGGGTCCTGGGGGCTCTGTTGTTGTCCTGGGGGCTCCGTGGTGGTCCTGGGGGCTCTGTTGTTTTTTTGCAGATTTATTGTTGTCGTGGGGGCTCTGTTGGGGGTCCTGGGGGCTCTGTTGGGGGTCCTGGGGGCTCTGTTGGGGGTCCTGGGGGCTCTGTTGGGGGTCCTGGGGGCTCTGTTGGGGTCCTGGGGGCTCTATTGGGTCCTGGGGTTTGTTTTGGGGTCTTGACAGCTCTGTTGGGGTCCTGGGGGCTCTGTTGGTGTCCTGGGGGCTCTGTTGAGGTCCTGGGGGCTCTGTTGGGGTCCTGGGTGTTCTATTCGTTTGCTGAGGGCTCTGATGGTGTCCTGGGGGCTCTGTTGGGGTCCTGGGAGATCTGTTGTTCTTCTGGGGACTCTGTTGGGGTCCCGGGGGCTCTGTTGGGGTCCCGGGGGCTCTGTTGGGGTCCCAGGGGCTCTGTTGGGGTCCCGGGGGCTCTTTTGAGGTTTCGGGGGCTCTGTGGTGGTCCTGGGGGCTCTGTGGTGGTCCTGGGGGCTCCGTGGTGGTCCTGGGGGCTCTGTTGTTTTTTGGCAGCTTTATTGTTGTCGCGGGGACTCTGTTCGGGTCCTGGGGGCTCTGTTGTGGTCCTGGGGGCTCTGTCGGGTTCCTGGGGCTCTCGTCGTGTCCTGGGGGCTCTGTTGGGATCCTGGGGGCTCTGCTGGGGGTCCTGGGGGCTCTATTGCGGTCGTGGGTTCACTGTTGCGGTCGTGGGTGCTATGCTGGGGTCCGGGGGGCTCTGTTGGGGTCCGGGGGGCTCTGTTGTGGTCCTGGGGGCTCTGTTGTGGTCCTGGGGGTCTCTGTTGGGCTCCTGGGGGTCTCTGTTGGGGTCCCGGGGGCTCTGTTGTGGTCCCGGGGGCTCTGTTGTGGTCCCGGGGGCTCTGTTGTGGTCCCGGGGGCTCTGTTGTGGTCCTGGGGGCTCTATTGTTGTTTTGTTGGCTCTGTTGGTGTCCCTGGGGCTCTGTTGTGGGCCCGGGGGCTCTGTTGTGGGCCCGGGGGCTCTGTTGTGGGCCCGGGGGCTCTGTCGGGGTCCTGGGGGCTCTGTCGGGGTCCTGGGGGCTCTGTTGGGGGTCCTGGGGTCTCTGTCGGCGTCCTGGGGCCTCTGTTGGGATCCTGGGGGCGTCTGTTGCGGTCGTGGGTGCCCTGTTGTGCTCCTTGGGGCTCTGTTGTTCTCCTGGGGGTCTCTGTTGGGGTCCTGGGGGTCTCTGTTGGGGTCCTGGGGGTCTCTGTTGGGGTCCTGGGGGCTCTGTTGTGATCCTGGGGGCTCTGTTGGGGTCCTGGGGTTTGTTTTGGGGTCTTGACAGCTCTGTTGGGGTCCTGGGGGCTCTGTTGGTGTCCTGGAGGCTCTGTTGGGGTCCTGGGGGCTCTGTTGTTCTCCTGGGGACTCTGTTGGGGTCCCGGGGGTCTCTGTTGGGGTCCCGGGGGTCTCTGTTGGGGTCCCGGGGGTCTCTGTTGGGGTCCCGGGGGTCTCTGTTGGGGTCCCGGGGGCTCTGTTGGGGTCCTGGGGGCTCTGTTGTGGTCCTGGGGGTTCTGTTCGCGTCCTGGGGGCTCTGTTGTTCTCCTGGGGTCTCTGTTGTGGTCCCGGGGGCTCTGTTGTGGTCCCGGGGGCTCTGTTGTAGTCCTGGGGTCTCTATTGTTGTTTTGGGGGCTCTGTTGGGGTCCCGGGGGCTCTGTTGGGGTCCCGGGGGCTCTGTTGGGGTCCTGGGGGCTCTGTTGTTTTTTTGGCAGCTTTATTGTTGTCACGGGGACACTGTTGGGGTCCTGGGGGCTCTGTTGGGGTCCTGGGGACTTTGTCGGGTTCCTGGGGCCTCTCGTCGTGTCCTGGGGCCTCTGTTGGGGTCCCGGGGACTCTGTTGGGGTCCCGCGGGCTCTGTTGGGGTCCCGGGGGCTCTGTTGGGGTCCCGGGGGCTATGTTGGGGGTCCTGGGGGCTCTGTTGTTGTCCTGGAAGATCCGTGGTGGTCCTGGGGGCTCTGTTGTTTTTTTGGCAGATTTATTGTTGGCGTGGGGACTCTGTTGGGGGTCCTGGGGGCTCTGTTGTGGGTCCTGGGGGCTCTGTTGGGGTCCCGCGGGCTCTGTTGGGGTCCCGGGGCCTCTGTTGGGGTCCCGGGGCCTCTGTTGTGGTCCCGGGGCCTCTGTTGTTGTCCCGGGGCCTCTGTTCGGGTCCTGGGGGCTCTGTTCGGGTCCTGGGGGCTCTGTTCGGGTCCCGGGGGCTCTGTTGGGGTCCCGGGGGCTCTTTTGAGGTTCCGGGGGTTCTGTTGTGGTCCTGGGGGCTCTGTTGTGGTCCTGGGGGCTCTGTTGTGGTCCTGAGGGCTCCGTGGTGGTCCTGGGGGCTCTGTTGTTTTTTGGCAGCTTTATTGTTGTCGCGGGGGCTCTGTTCTTGTCCTCGGGGCTCTGTTCTTGTCCTGGGGGCTCTGTCGGGTTCCTGGGGCTCTCGTCGTGTCCTGGGGCCTCTGTTGGGATCCTGGGGGCTCTGTTGGGGGTCCTGGGGGCTCTGTTGCGGTCGTGGGTTCACTGTTGCGGTCGTGGGTGCTATGCTGGGGTCCTGGGGGCTCTGTTGGGGTCCGGGGGGCTCTGTTGTGGTCCTGGGGGTCTCTGTTGGGGTCCTGGGGGCTCTGTTGAGTCCTGGGAGCTCTGTTGTGGTCCTGGGGGCTCTGTTGTCCTCCTGGGGGCTCTGTTGAGTTCCTGGGGGCTCTGTTGGTGTCCCGGGGGCTCTGTTGGGGTCCCGGGTGCTCTTTTGAGGTCCTGGGGGCTCTGTTGTGGGCCCGGGGGCCCTGTTGGGGTCCTGGGGGCTCTGTTAGGGTCCCGGGTACTCTTTTGAGGTCCTGGGGGCTCTGTTGTGGGCCCGGGGGCTCTGTTGGGGTCCTGGGGGCTCTGTTGGGGTCCTGGGGGCTCTGTTGTTGTCCTGGGGGCTCCGTGGTGGTCCTGGGGGCTCTGTTGCGGTCGTGGTTGCACTTTTGGGGTCCTGGGGGCTCTGTTGGGGTCCTGGGGGCTCTGTTGGGTTCTGGGGTTTGTTTTGGGGTCTTGACAGCTCTGTTGGGGTCCTGGGGGCTCTGTTGAGGTCCTGGGGGCTCTGTTGGGGTCCTGGGTGTTCTATTCGGGTGCTGGGGGCTCTGATGGTGTCCTGGGGGCTCTGTTGGGGTCCTGGGAGCTCTGTTGTTCTTCTGGGGACTCTGTTGTTGTCCCGGGGGCTCTGTTGGGGTCCCGGGGGCTCTGTTGGGGTCCCGGGGGCTCTTTTGAGGTTTCGGGGGCTCTGTTGTGGTCCTGGGGGCTCTGTCGGGTTCCTGGGGCTCTCGTCGTGTCCTGGGGGCTCTGTTGGGATCCTGGGGGCTCTGCTGGGGGTCCTGGGGGCTCTATTGCGGTCGTGGGTTCACTGTTGCGGTCGTGGGTGCTATGCTGGGGTCCGGGGGGCTCTGTTGTGGTCCTGGGGGCTCTGTTGTGGTCCTGGGGGTCTCTGTTGGGGTCCTGGGGGCTCTGTTGGGGTCCTGGGGGCTCTGTTGTGGTCCCGGGGGCTCTGTTGTGGTCCCGGGGGCTCTGTTGTGGTCCTGGGGGCTCTATTGTTGTTTTGTTGGCTCTGTTGGGGTCCCGGGGGCTCTGTTGGGGTCCCGGGGGCTCTGTTGTGGGCCCGGGGGCTCTGTTGTGGGCCCGGGGGCTCTGTCGGGGTCCTGGGGGCTCTGTCGGGGTCCTGGGGGCTCTGTCGGCGTCCTGGGGCCTCTGTTGGGATCCTGGGGGCTTCTGTTGCGGTCGTGGGTGCCCTGTTGTGCTCCTTGGGGCTCTGTTGTTCTCCTGGGGGTCTCTGTTGGGGTCCTGGGGGTCTCTGTTGGGGTCCTGGGGGCTCTGTTGTGATCCTGGGGGCTCTGTTGGGGTCCTGGGGTTTGTTTTGGGGTCTTGACAGCTCTGTTGGGGTCCTGGGGGCTCTGTTGGTGTCCTGGAGGCTCTGTTGGGGTCCTGGGGACTCTGTTGGGGTCCCGGGGGTCTCTGTTGGGGTCCCGGGGGTCTCTGTTGGGTCCCGGGGGTCTCTGTTGGGGTCCCGGAAGTCTCTGTTGGGGTCCTGGGGGTCTCTGTTGGGGTCCTGGGGGCTCTGTTGTGATCCTGGGGGCTCTGTTGGGGTCCTGGGGTTTGTTTTGGGGTCTTGACAGCTCTGTTGGGGTCCTGGGGGCTCTGTTGTTGTCCTGGAAGCTCCGTGGTGGTCCTGGGGGCTCTGTTGTTTTTTTGGCAGATTTATTGTTGGCGTGGGGACTCTGTTGGGGGTCCTGGGGGCTCTGTTGGGGGTCCTGGGGGCTCTGTTGGGGGTCCTGGGGGCTCTGTTGGGTGTCCTGGGGGCTCTGTTGGAGGTCATGGGGGCTCTGTTGCGGTCCCGGGGGCTCTGTTGTGCTCCTGAGGACTCTGTTGTGCTCCTGGGGGCTCTGTTGTGCTCCTGGGGGCTCTGATGGGGTCCTGGGAGCTCTGTTGTTCTCCTGGGGACTCTGTTGGGGTCCTGGGGGCTCTGTTGGGGTCCTGGGGGCTCTGTTGGGGTCCCGGGGCCTCTGTTGGGGTCCCGGGGCCTCTGTTGTTGTCCCGGGGCCTCTGTTGTTGTCCCGGGGCCTCTGTTGTTGTCCCGGGGCCTCTGTTGTTGTCCCGGGGCCTCTGTTCGGGTCCCGGGGGCTCTGTTGGGGTCCCGGGGGCTCTGTTGGGGTCCCGGGGGCTCTGTTGTTGTCCCGGGGCCTCTGTTCGGGTTCCGGGGGCTCTGTTGTTGTCCTGGGGGCTCTGTTGTTGTCCTGGGGGCTCTGTTGTTGTCCTGCGGGCTCCGTGGTGGTCCTGGGAGCTCTGTTGTTTTTTGGCAGCTTTATTGTTGTCGCGGGGACTCTGTTCGGGTCCTGGGGGCTCTGTCGTGGTCCTGGGGGCTCTGTCGGGTTCCTGGGGCTCTCGTCGTGTCCTGGGGCCTCTGTTGGGATCCTGGGGGCTCTGTTGGGTGTCCTGGGGGCTCTGTTGCGGTCGTGGGTTCACTGTTGCGGTCGTGGGTGCTATGCTGGGGTCCTGGGGGCTCTTTTGGGGTCCGGGGGGCTCTGTTGTGGTCCTGGGGGCTCTGTTGTGGTCCTGGGGGTCTCTGTTGTGGTCCTGGGGGTCTCTGTTGTGGTCCTGGGGGCTCTGTTGGGGTCCTGGGGTTGGTTTTGGGGTCTTGACGGCTCTGTTGGGGTCCTGGGGGCACTGTTGGGGTTCTGGGGACTCTGTTGGGGTTCTGGGGGCTCTGTTGTGGTCCTGGGGGCTCTGTTGGGGTCCTGGGGTTGGTTTTGGGGTCTTGACGGCTCTGTTGGTGTCCTGGGGGCTCTGTTGGGATCCTGGGAGCTCTGTTGTTCTCCTAGGGACTCTGTTGGGGTCCCGGGAGCTCTGTTGGGGTCCCGGGGGCACTGTTGGTGTCCCGGGGGCTCTGTTGGCATCCTGGGGGCTCTGTTTGGGTCCTGGGGGCTCTGTTTGGGTCCTGGGGGCTCTGTTTGGGTCCTGGGGGCACTGTTGGGGTCCTGGGGGCTCTGTTGGTGTCCTGGGCGCTCTGTTGGTGTCCTGGGGGCACTGTTGTGGTCCTGGTGGATTTGTTCGTGTCCTGGAGGCTCTGTTGTTGTCCTGGGGGCTCTGTTGTTGTCCTGGGGGTTTTGTTCGGATCCTGGGGGCTCTGTTGTGGTCCCGGGGGCTCTGTTGTGGTCCTGGGGGCTCTATTGTTGTTTTGTTGGCTCTGTTGGGGTCCCGGGGGCTCTGTTGGGGTCCCGGGGGCTCTGTTGTGGGCCCGGGGGCTCTGTTGTGGGCCCGGGGGCTCTGTCGGGGTCCTGGGGGCTCTGTCGGGGTCCTGGGGGCTCTGTCGGCGTCCTGGGGCCTCTGTTGGGATCCTGGGGGCGTCTGTTGCGGTCGTGGGTGTCCTGTTGTGCTCCTTGGGGCTCTGTTGTTCTCCTGGGGGTCTCTGTTGGGGTCCTGGGTGTCTCTGTTGGGGTCCTGGGGGCTCTGTTGTGATCCTGGGGGCTCTGTTGGGGTCCTGGGGTTTGTTTTGGGGTCTTGACAGCTCTGTTGGGGTCCTGGGGGCTCTGTTGGTGTCCTGGAGGCTCTGTTGGGGTCCTGGAGGCTCTGTTGGGGTCCCGGGGGTCTCTGTTGGGGTCCCGGGGGTCTCTGTTGGGTCCCGGGGGTCTCTGTTGGGGTCCCGGAAGTCTCTGTTGGGGTCCTGGGTGCTCTGTTGTGGTCCTGGGGGTTCTGTTGTGGTCCCGGGGGCTCTGTTGTGGTCCCGGGGGCTCTGTTGTGGTCCTGGGGTCTCTATTGTTGTTTTGGGGGCTCTGTTGGGGTCCCGGGGGCTCTGTTGGGGTCCTGGGGGCTCTGTTGTTTTTTTGGCAGCTTTATTGTTGTCGCGGGGACACTGTTGGGGTCCTGGGGGCTCTGTTGGGGTCCTGGGGGCTTTGTCGGGTTCCTGGGGGCTCTCGTCGTGTCCTGGGGCCTCTGTTGGGGTCCCGGGGGCTCTGTTGGGGTCCTGCGGGTTCTGTTGGGGTCCCGGAGGCTCTGTTGGGGTCCCGGAGGCTCTGTTGGGGTCCCGGGGGCTCTGTTGGGGGTCCTGGGGGCTCTGTTGTTGTCCTGGAAGCTCCGTGGTGGTCCTGGGGGCTCTGTTGTTTTTTTGGCAGATTTATTGTTGGCGTGGGGACTCTGTTGGGGGTCCTGGGGGCTCTGTTGGGGGTCCTGGGGGCTCTGTTGGAGGTCATGGGGGCTCTGTTGCGGTCCTGGGGGCTCTGTTGTGCTCCTGAGGACTCTGTTGTGCTCCTGGGGGCTCTGTTGTGCTCCTGGGGGCTCTGATGGGGTCCTGGGAGCTCTGTTGTTCTCCTGGGGACTCTGTTGGGGTCCTGGGGGCTCTGTTGGGGTCCTGGGGGCTCTGTTGGGGTCCTGGGGGCTCTGTTTGGGTCCTGGGGGCTCTGTTGGGGTCCTGGGTGTTCTATTCGGGTACTGGGGGCTCTGATGGTGTCCTGGGGGCTCTGTTGGGGTCCTGGGAGCTCTGTTATTCTCCCGGGGGCTCTGTTGGCGTCCCGGGGGCTCTGTTGGCGTCCCGGGGGCACTGTTGGCGTCCCGGGGGCTCTGTTGGAGTCCTGGGGGCTTTGTTCGGGTCCTGGGATCTCTGTTGTAGTCCCGGGGGCTCTGTTGGGGTCCCGGGTGCTCTTTTGAGGTTCCGGGGGCTCTGTTGGGGTCCTGGGGGTTCTGTTGTGGTCCTGGGGGTTCTGTTGGGGTCCTGGGGGCTCTTTTCTTGTCCTGGGGGCTCTGTTCTTGTCCTGGGGGCTCTGTTCTTGTCCTGGGGGCTCTGTTGGGATCCTGGGGCCTCTGTTGGGATCCTGGGGCCTCTGTTGGGATCCTGGGGGATCTGTTGGGGGTCCTGGGGGCTCTGTTGCGGTCGTGGGTTCACTGTTGCGGTCGTGGGTGCTATGCTGGGGTCCTGGGGGTCTCTGTTGGGGTCCGGGGGGCTCTGTTGTGCTCCTGGGGGCTCTGTTGTGGTCCTGGGGGTCTCTGTTGTGGTCCTGGGAGCTCTGTTGTGCTCCTGGGGGCTCTGTTGGGGTCCTGGGGTTGGTTTTGAGGTCCTGGGGGCTCTGTTGGTGTCCTGGGGGCTCTGTTGTTCTCCTGGGGGCTCTGTTGGGGTCCTGGGGGCTCTGTTGGGGTCCTGCGGGCTCTGTTGTTCTCCTAGGGACTCTGTTGGGGTCCCGGGAGCTCTGTTGGTGTGCTGGGTGCACTGTTGGTGTCCCGGGGGCTCTGTTGACATCCTGGGGGCTCTGTTGGGGTCCCGGGGGCTCTGTTGGGGTCCTGGGGGCTCTGTTGGGGTCCTGGGGGCACTGTTGGGGTCCTGGGGGCACTGTTGGGGTCCTGCGGGCTCTGTTGGTGTCCTGGGGGCACTGTTGTGGTCCTGGGGCCTCTGTCGTTGTCCTGGGTACTCTGTTGTTTTCCTGGGGGCTCTGTTGTTGTCCTGGGGGTTTTGTTCGGACCCTGGGGGCTCTGTTGGGGTCCCCGGGGCTCTGTTGGGGTCCCGGGGGTTTTATTCGGGTCCTGGGGGCTCTGTTGGGGTCCTGGGGGCTCTGTTGGGGTCCTGGGGGCTCTGTTGCGGTCCTGGGGTTTGTTTTGGGGTCTTGACGGCTCTGTTGGGGTCCTGGGGGCACTGTCGTTGTCCCGGGGGCTCTGTCGTTGTCCCGGGGGCTCTGTCGGTGTCCCGGGGGCTCTGTCGGTGTCCCGGGGGTCTCTGTTGGGGTCCCGGGGGTCTCTGTTGGGATCCTGGGGGCTCTGTTGGGGTCCTGGGGGCTCTGTTGGTGTCCTGGGGGCACTGTTGTGGTACTGGGGGCTCTGTTGGGGTCCTGGGGTGTCTGTTCGAGTCCTGGGGGTTTTGTTCGGGTCCTGGGGTCTCTGTTGTTCTCCTGGGGTCTCTGTTTGGGCTCCGGGAGCTCTGTTGTTGTCCCGGGGGCTCTGTTGTTTTCCCGGGGGCTCTGTTGTTTTCCCGGGGGCTCTGTTGTTTTCCCGGGGGCTCTGTTGTTTTCCCGGGGGCTCTGTTGGAGTCCTGGGGGCTCTGTTGGGGTCCTGGGGGTTTTGTTCGGGTCCTGGGGGCTCTGTTGTGGTTCTGGGGGCTCTGTTGGTGTCCTGGGGGCTCTGTTGGTGTCCTGGGGGCTCTGTTGGGGTCCTGGGAGCTCTGTTGTTCTCCTGGGGACTCTGTTGGGGTCCCGGGGGCTCTGTTGGGGTCCTGGGGGCTCTGTTGGGGTCCTGGGGGCTCTGCTGGGGTCCTGGGGGGCTCTGTTGGGGTCCTGGGGGCTCTGCTGGGGTCCTGGGGGCTCTGTCGTGCTCCTGGGGATCTCTGTTGGGGTCCTGGTGAACTCTGTTGGGGTCCTGGGGGCTCTGTTGGGGTCCTGGGGTTTGTTTTGAGGTCTTGACGGCTCTGTTGGGGTCCCGGGGGCTCTGTTGGGGTCCCGGGGGCTCTGTTGGGGTCCTGGGTTTTTTTTCGGGACCTGGGGGCTCTGTTGGGGTCCCGGGGGCTCTCTTGGGGTCCTGGGGGTTTTGTTCGGGCTCTGGGGGCTCTGTTTGTTTCCTGGGGGCTCTGTTTGTTTCCTGGGGGCGCTGTTGGGGTCCTGGGGGCTCTGTTGGGGTCCTGGGGGTTCTGTTCGTGTCCTGGGGTCTCTGTTGTGGTCCTGGGGAATCTGTTGTTGTCCTGGGGGCTCTGTTGTGGTCCTGGGGTCTCTATTGTTGTTTTGGGGGCTCTGTTGGGGTCCTGGGGGCTCTGTTCGGGTCCTGGGGGCTCTGTTGGGGTCCCGGGGGCTCTGTTGGGGTCCCGGGTGCTCTTTGGAGGTCCCGGGGTCTCTGTTGTGGGCCCGGGGGCTCTGTTGGGGTACTGTGGGCTCTGTTGGGATCCCGGGGGCTCTGTTGGGGTCCCGGGGGCTCTGTTGGGGTCCTGGGGGCACTGTTGGTGTCCTGGGGGCTCTGTTGGGGTCCTGGGAGCTCTGTTGTTCTCCTAGGGACTCTGTTGGGGTCCCGGGAGCTCTGTTGGGGTCCCGGGGGCACTGTTGGTGTCCCGGGGGCTCTGTTGGCATCCTGGGGGCTCTGTTTGGGTCCTGGGGGCTCTGTTTGGGTCCTGGGGGCACTGTTGGGGTCCTGGGGGCACTGTTGTGGTCCTGGGGGCTCTGTTGGTGTCCTGGGGGCACTGTTGTGGTCCTGGTGGATTTGTTCGTGTCCTGGGGGCTCTGTTGTGGTCCTGGGGGCTCTATTGTTGTTTTGTTGGCTCTGTTGGGGTCCCGGGGGCTCTGTTGGGGTCCCGGGGGCTCTGTTGTGGGCCCGGGGGCTCTGTTGTGGGCCCGGGGGCTCTGTCGGGGTCCTGGGGGCTCTGTCGGGGTCCTGGGGGCTCTGTCGGCGTCCTGGGGCCTCTGTTGGGATCCTGGGGGCGTCTGTTGCGGTCGTGGGTGCCCTGTTGTGCTCCTTGGGGCTCTGTTGTTCTCCTGGGGGTCTCTGTTGGGGTCCTGGGGGTCTCTGTTGGGGTCCTGGGGGCTCTGTTGTGATCCTGGGGGCTCTGTTGGGGTCCTGGGGTTTGTTTTGGGGTCTTGACAGCTCTGTTGGGGTCCTGGGGGCTCTGTTGGTGTCCTGGAGGCTCTGTTGGGGTCCTGGGGACTCTGTTGGGGTCCCGGGGGTCTCTGTTGGGGTCCCGGGGGTCTCTGTTGGGTCCCGGGGGTCTCTGTTGGGGTCCCGGAAGTCTCTGTTGGGGTCCTGGGGGTCTCTGTTGGGGTCCTGGGGGCTCTGTTGTGATCCTGGGGGCTCTGTTGGGGTCCTGGGGTTTGTTTTGGGGTCTTGACAGCTCTGTTGGGGTCCTGGGGGCTCTGTTGTTGTCCTGGAAGCTCCGTGGTGGTCCTGGGGGCTCTGTTGTTTTTTTGGCAGATTTATTGTTGGCGTGGGGACTCTGTTGGGGGTCCTGGGGGCTCTGTTGGGGGTCCTGGGGGCTCTGTTGGGGGTCCTGGGGGCTCTGTTGGGTGTCCTGGGGGCTCTGTTGGAGGTCATGGGGGCTCTGTTGCGGTCCCGGGGGCTCTGTTGTGCTCCTGAGGACTCTGTTGTGCTCCTGGGGGCTCTGTTGTGCTCCTGGGGGCTCTGATGGGGTCCTGGGAGCTCTGTTGTTCTCCTGGGGACTCTGTTGGGGTCCTGGGGGCTCTGTTGGGGTCCTGGGGGCTCTGTTGGGGTCCCGGGGCCTCTGTTGGGGTCCCGGGGCCTCTGTTGTTGTCCCGGGGCCTCTGTTGTTGTCCCGGGGCCTCTGTTGTTGTCCCGGGGCCTCTGTTCGGGTCCCGGGGGCTCTGTTGGGGTCCCGGGGGCTCTGTTGGGGTCCCGGGGGCTCTGTTGTTGTCCCGGGGCCTCTGTTCGGGTTCCGGGGGCTCTGTTGTTGTCCTGGGGGCTCTGTTGTTGTCCTGGGGGCTCTGTTGTTGTCCTGCGGGCTCCGTGGTGGTCCTGGGAGCTCTGTTGTTTTTTGGCAGCTTTATTGTTGTCGCGGGGACTCTGTTCGGGTCCTGGGGGCTCTGTCGTGGTCCTGGGGGCTCTGTCGGGTTCCTGGGGCTCTCGTCGTGTCCTGGGGCCTCTGTTGGGATCCTGGGGGCTCTGTTGGGTGTCCTGGGGGCTCTGTTGCGGTCGTGGGTTCACTGTTGCGGTCGTGGGTGCTATGCTGGGGTCCTGGGGGCTCTTTTGGGGTCCGGGGGGCTCTGTTGTGGTCCTGGGGGCTCTGTTGTGGTCCTGGGGGTCTCTGTTGTGGTCCTGGGGGTCTCTGTTGTGGTCCTGGGGGCTCTGTTGGGGTCCTGGGGTTGGTTTTGGGGTCTTGACGGCTCTGTTGGGGTCCTGGGGGCACTGTTGGGGTTCTGGGGACTCTGTTGGGGTTCTGGGGGCTCTGTTGTGGTCCTGGGGGCTCTGTTGGGGTCCTGGGGTTGGTTTTGGGGTCTTGACGGCTCTGTTGGTGTCCTGGGGGCTCTGTTGGGATCCTGGGAGCTCTGTTGTTCTCCTAGGGACTCTGTTGGGGTCCCGGGAGCTCTGTTGGGGTCCCGGGGGCACTGTTGGTGTCCCGGGGGCTCTGTTGGCATCCTGGGGGCTCTGTTTGGGTCCTGGGGGCTCTGTTTGGGTCCTGGGGGCTCTGTTTGGGTCCTGGGGGCACTGTTGGGGTCCTGGGGGCTCTGTTGGTGTCCTGGGCGCTCTGTTGGTGTCCTGGGGGCACTGTTGTGGTCCTGGTGGATTTGTTCGTGTCCTGGAGGCTCTGTTGTTGTCCTGGGGGCTCTGTTGTTGTCCTGGGGGTTTTGTTCGGATCCTGGGGGCTCTGTTGTGGTCCCGGGGGCTCTGTTGTGGTCCTGGGGGCTCTATTGTTGTTTTGTTGGCTCTGTTGGGGTCCCGGGGGCTCTGTTGGGGTCCCGGGGGCTCTGTTGTGGGCCCGGGGGCTCTGTTGTGGGCCCGGGGGCTCTGTCGGGGTCCTGGGGGCTCTGTCGGGGTCCTGGGGGCTCTGTCGGCGTCCTGGGGCCTCTGTTGGGATCCTGGGGGCGTCTGTTGCGGTCGTGGGTGTCCTGTTGTGCTCCTTGGGGCTCTGTTGTTCTCCTGGGGGTCTCTGTTGGGGTCCTGGGTGTCTCTGTTGGGGTCCTGGGGGCTCTGTTGTGATCCTGGGGGCTCTGTTGGGGTCCTGGGGTTTGTTTTGGGGTCTTGACAGCTCTGTTGGGGTCCTGGGGGCTCTGTTGGTGTCCTGGAGGCTCTGTTGGGGTCCTGGAGGCTCTGTTGGGGTCCCGGGGGTCTCTGTTGGGGTCCCGGGGGTCTCTGTTGGGTCCCGGGGGTCTCTGTTGGGGTCCCGGAAGTCTCTGTTGGGGTCCTGGGTGCTCTGTTGTGGTCCTGGGGGTTCTGTTGTGGTCCCGGGGGCTCTGTTGTGGTCCCGGGGGCTCTGTTGTGGTCCTGGGGTCTCTATTGTTGTTTTGGGGGCTCTGTTGGGGTCCCGGGGGCTCTGTTGGGGTCCTGGGGGCTCTGTTGTTTTTTTGGCAGCTTTATTGTTGTCGCGGGGACACTGTTGGGGTCCTGGGGGCTCTGTTGGGGTCCTGGGGGCTTTGTCGGGTTCCTGGGGGCTCTCGTCGTGTCCTGGGGCCTCTGTTGGGGTCCCGGGGGCTCTGTTGGGGTCCTGCGGGTTCTGTTGGGGTCCCGGAGGCTCTGTTGGGGTCCCGGAGGCTCTGTTGGGGTCCCGGGGGCTCTGTTGGGGGTCCTGGGGGCTCTGTTGTTGTCCTGGAAGCTCCGTGGTGGTCCTGGGGGCTCTGTTGTTTTTTTGGCAGATTTATTGTTGGCGTGGGGACTCTGTTGGGGGTCCTGGGGGCTCTGTTGGGGGTCCTGGGGGCTCTGTTGGAGGTCATGGGGGCTCTGTTGCGGTCCTGGGGGCTCTGTTGTGCTCCTGAGGACTCTGTTGTGCTCCTGGGGGCTCTGTTGTGCTCCTGGGGGCTCTGATGGGGTCCTGGGAGCTCTGTTGTTCTCCTGGGGACTCTGTTGGGGTCCTGGGGGCTCTGTTGGGGTCCTGGGGGCTCTGTTTGGGTCCTGGGGGCTCTGTTGGGGTCCTGGGTGTTCTATTCGGGTACTGGGGGCTCTGATGGTGTCCTGGGGGCTCTGTTGGGGTCCTGGGAGCTCTGTTATTCTCCCGGGGGCTCTGTTGGCGTCCCGGGGGCTCTGTTGGCGTCCCGGGGGCACTGTTGGCGTCCCGGGGGCTCTGTTGGAGTCCTGGGGGCTTTGTTCGGGTCCTGGGATCTCTGTTGTAGTCCCGGGGGCTCTGTTGGGGTCCCGGGTGCTCTTTTGAGGTTCCGGGGGCTCTGTTGGGGTCCTGGGGGTTCTGTTGTGGTCCTGGGGGTTCTGTTGGGGTCCTGGGGGCTCTTTTCTTGTCCTGGGGGCTCTGTTCTTGTCCTGGGGGCTCTGTTCTTGTCCTGGGGGCTCTGTTGGGATCCTGGGGCCTCTGTTGGGATCCTGGGGCCTCTGTTGGGATCCTGGGGGATCTGTTGGGGGTCCTGGGGGCTCTGTTGCGGTCGTGGGTTCACTGTTGCGGTCGTGGGTGCTATGCTGGGGTCCTGGGGGTCTCTGTTGGGGTCCGGGGGGCTCTGTTGTGCTCCTGGGGGCTCTGTTGTGGTCCTGGGGGTCTCTGTTGTGGTCCTGGGAGCTCTGTTGTGCTCCTGGGGGCTCTGTTGGGGTCCTGGGGTTGGTTTTGAGGTCCTGGGGGCTCTGTTGGTGTCCTGGGGGCTCTGTTGTTCTCCTGGGGGCTCTGTTGGGGTCCTGGGGGCTCTGTTGGGGTCCTGCGGGCTCTGTTGTTCTCCTAGGGACTCTGTTGGGGTCCCGGGAGCTCTGTTGGTGTGCTGGGTGCACTGTTGGTGTCCCGGGGGCTCTGTTGACATCCTGGGGGCTCTGTTGGGGTCCCGGGGGCTCTGTTGGGGTCCTGGGGGCTCTGTTGGGGTCCTGGGGGCACTGTTGGGGTCCTGGGGGCACTGTTGGGGTCCTGCGGGCTCTGTTGGTGTCCTGGGGGCACTGTTGTGGTCCTGGGGCCTCTGTCGTTGTCCTGGGTACTCTGTTGTTTTCCTGGGGGCTCTGTTGTTGTCCTGGGGGTTTTGTTCGGACCCTGGGGGCTCTGTTGGGGTCCCCGGGGCTCTGTTGGGGTCCCGGGGGTTTTATTCGGGTCCTGGGGGCTCTGTTGGGGTCCTGGGGGCTCTGTTGGGGTCCTGGGGGCTCTGTTGCGGTCCTGGGGTTTGTTTTGGGGTCTTGACGGCTCTGTTGGGGTCCTGGGGGCACTGTCGTTGTCCCGGGGGCTCTGTCGTTGTCCCGGGGGCTCTGTCGGTGTCCCGGGGGCTCTGTCGGTGTCCCGGGGGTCTCTGTTGGGGTCCCGGGGGTCTCTGTTGGGATCCTGGGGGCTCTGTTGGGGTCCTGGGGGCTCTGTTGGTGTCCTGGGGGCACTGTTGTGGTACTGGGGGCTCTGTTGGGGTCCTGGGGTGTCTGTTCGAGTCCTGGGGGTTTTGTTCGGGTCCTGGGGTCTCTGTTGTTCTCCTGGGGTCTCTGTTTGGGCTCCGGGAGCTCTGTTGTTGTCCCGGGGGCTCTGTTGTTTTCCCGGGGGCTCTGTTGTTTTCCCGGGGGCTCTGTTGTTTTCCCGGGGGCTCTGTTGGAGTCCTGGGGGCTCTGTTGGGGTCCTGGGGGTTTTGTTCGGGTCCTGGGGGCTCTGTTGTGGTTCTGGGGGCTCTGTTGGTGTCCTGGGGGCTCTGTTGGTGTCCTGGGGGCTCTGTTGGGGTCCTGGGAGCTCTGTTGTTCTCCTGGGGACTCTGTTGGGGTCCCGGGGGCTCTGTTGGGGTCCTGGGGGCTCTGTTGGGGTCCTGGGGGCTCTGCTGGGGTCCTGGGGGGCTCTGTTGGGGTCCTGGGGGCTCTGCTGGGGTCCTGGGGGCTCTGTCGTGCTCCTGGGGATCTCTGTTGGGGTCCTGGTGAACTCTGTTGGGGTCCTGGGGGCTCTGTTGGGGTCCTGGGGTTTGTTTTGAGGTCTTGACGGCTCTGTTGGGGTCCCGGGGGCTCTGTTGGGGTCCCGGGGGCTCTGTTGGGGTCCTGGGTTTTTTTTCGGGACCTGGGGGCTCTGTTGGGGTCCCGGGGGCTCTCTTGGGGTCCTGGGGGTTTTGTTCGGGCTCTGGGGGCTCTGTTTGTTTCCTGGGGGCTCTGTTTGTTTCCTGGGGGCGCTGTTGGGGTCCTGGGGGCTCTGTTGGGGTCCTGGGGGTTCTGTTCGTGTCCTGGGGTCTCTGTTGTGGTCCTGGGGAATCTGTTGTTGTCCTGGGGGCTCTGTTGTGGTCCTGGGGTCTCTATTGTTGTTTTGGGGGCTCTGTTGGGGTCCTGGGGGCTCTGTTCGGGTCCTGGGGGCTCTGTTGGGGTCCCGGGGGCTCTGTTGGGGTCCCGGGTGCTCTTTGGAGGTCCCGGGGTCTCTGTTGTGGGCCCGGGGGCTCTGTTGGGGTACTGTGGGCTCTGTTGGGATCCCGGGGGCTCTGTTGGGGTCCCGGGGGCTCTGTTGGGGTCCTGGGGGCACTGTTGGTGTCCTGGGGGCTCTGTTGGGGTCCTGGGAGCTCTGTTGTTCTCCTAGGGACTCTGTTGGGGTCCCGGGAGCTCTGTTGGGGTCCCGGGGGCACTGTTGGTGTCCCGGGGGCTCTGTTGGCATCCTGGGGGCTCTGTTTGGGTCCTGGGGGCTCTGTTTGGGTCCTGGGGGCACTGTTGGGGTCCTGGGGGCACTGTTGTGGTCCTGGGGGCTCTGTTGGTGTCCTGGGGGCACTGTTGTGGTCCTGGTGGATTTGTTCGTGTCCTGGGGGCTCTGTTGTGGTCCTGGGGGCTCTATTGTTGTTTTGTTGGCTCTGTTGGGGTCCCGGGGGCTCTGTTGGGGTCCCGGGGGCTCTGTTGTGGGCCCGGGGGCTCTGTTGTGGGCCCGGGGGCTCTGTCGGGGTCCTGGGGGCTCTGTCGGGGTCCTGGGGGCTCTGTCGGCGTCCTGGGGCCTCTGTTGGGATCCTGGGGGCGTCTGTTGCGGTCGTGGGTGTCCTGTTGTGCTCCTTGGGGCTCTGTTGTTCTCCTGGGGGTCTCTGTTGGGGTCCTGGGGGTCTCTGTTGGGGTCCTGGGGGCTCTGTTGTGATCCTGGGGGCTCTGTTGGGGTCCTGGGGTTTGTTTTGGGGTCTTGACAGCTCTGTTGGGGTCCTGGGGGCTCTGTTGGTGTCCTGGAGGCTCTGTTGGGGTCCTGGGGACTCTGTTGGGGTCCCGGGGGTCTCTGTTGGGGTCCCGGGGGTCTCTGTTGGGTCCCGGGGGTCTCTGTTGGGGTCCCGGAAGTCTCTGTTGGGGTCCTGGGGGCTCTGTTGTGGTCCTGGGGGTTCTGTTGTGGTCCCGGGGGCTCTGTTGTGGTCCCGGGGGCTCTGTTGTGGTCCTGGGGTCTCTATTGTTGTTTTGGGGGCTCTGTTGGGGTCCCGGGGGCTCTGTTGGGGTCCTGGGGGCTCTGTTGTTTTTTTGGCAGCTTTATTGTTGTCGCGGGGACACTGTTGGGGTCCTGGGGGCTCTGTTGGGGTCCTGGGGGCTTTGTCGGGTTCCTGGGGGCTCTCGTCGTGTCCTGGGGCCTCTGTTGGGGTCCCGGGGGCTCTGCTGGGGTCCTGCGGGTTCTGTTGGGGTCCCGGAGGCTCTGTTGGGGTCCCGGAGGCTCTGTTGGGGTCCCGGAGGCTCTGTTGGGGTCCCGGGGGCTCTGTTGGGGGTCCTGGGGGCTCTGTTGTTGTCCTGGAAGCTCCGTGGTGGTCCTGGGGGCTCTGTTGTTTTTTTGGCAGATTTATTGTTGGCGTGGGGACTCTGTTGGGGGTCCTGGGGGCTCTGTTGGGGGTCCTGGGGGCTCTGTTGGAGGTCCTGGGGGCTCTGTTGCGGTCCTGGGGGCTCTGTTGTGCTCCTGAGGACTCTGTTGTGCTCCTGGGGGCTCTGTTGTGCTCCTGGGGGCTCTGATGGGGTCCTGGGAGCTCTGTTGTTCTCCTGGGGACTCTGTTGGGGTCCTGGGGGCTCTGTTGGGGTCCTGGGAGCTCTGTTGGGGTCCTGGGAGCTCTGTTGTTCTCCTGGGGACTCTGTTGTGGTCCCGGGGGCTCTGTTGGGGTCCTGGGGGCTCTGTTGGGGTCCTGGGGGCTCTGCTGGGGTCCTGGGGGGCTCTGTTGGGGTCCTGGGGGCTCTGCTGGGGTCCTGGGGGCTCTGTCGTGCTCCTGGGGATCTCTGTTGGGGTCCTGGTGAACTCTGTTGGGGTCCTGGGGGCTCTGTTGGGGTCCTGGGGTTTGTTTTGAGGTCTTGACGGCTCTGTTGGGGTCCCGGGGGCTCTGTTGGGGTCCCGGGGGCTCTGTTGGGGTCCTGGGTTTTTTTTCGGGACCTGGGGGCTCTGTTGGGGTCCCGGGGGCTCTCTTGGGGTCCTGGGGGTTTTGTTCGGGCTCTGGGGGCTCTGTTTGTTTCCTGGGGGCTCTGTTTGTTTCCTGGGGGCGCTGTTGGGGTCCTGGGGGCTCTGTTGGGGTCCTGGGGGTTCTGTTCGTGTCCTGGGGTCTCTGTTGTGGTCCTGGGGAATCTGTTGTTGTCCTGGGGGCTCTGTTGTGGTCCTGGGGTCTCTATTGTTGTTTTGGGGGCTCTGTTGGGGTCCTGGGGGCTCTGTTCGGGTCCTGGGGGCTCTGTTGGGGTCCCGGGGGCTCTGTTGGGGTCCCGGGTGCTCTTTGGAGGTCCCGGGGTCTCTGTTGTGGGCCCGGGGGCTCTGTTGGGGTACTGTGGGCTCTGTTGGGATCCCGGGGGCTCTGTTGGGGTCCCGGGGGCTCTGTTGGGGTCCTGGGGGCACTGTTGGTGTCCTGGGGGCTCTGTTGGGGTCCTGGGAGCTCTGTTGTTCTCCTAGGGACTCTGTTGGGGTCCCGGGAGCTCTGTTGGGGTCCCGGGGGCACTGTTGGTGTCCCGGGGGCTCTGTTGGCATCCTGGGGGCTCTGTTTGGGTCCTGGGGGCTCTGTTTGGGTCCTGGGGGCACTGTTGGGGTCCTGGGGGCACTGTTGTGGTCCTGGGGGCTCTGTTGGTGTCCTGGGGGCACTGTTGTGGTCCTGGTGGATTTGTTCGTGTCCTGGGGGCTCTGTTGTGGTCCTGGGGGCTCTATTGTTGTTTTGTTGGCTCTGTTGGGGTCCCGGGGGCTCTGTTGGGGTCCCGGGGGCTCTGTTGTGGGCCCGGGGGCTCTGTCGGGGTCCTGGGGGCTCTGTCGGGGTCCTGGGGGCTCTGTCGGCGTCCTGGGGCCTCTGTTGGGATCCTGGGGGCGTCTGTTGCGGTCGTGGGTGTCCTGTTGTGCTCCTTGGGGCTCTGTTGTTCTCCTGGGGGTCTCTGTTGGGGTCCTGGGGGTCTCTGTTGGGGTCCTGGGGGCTCTGTTGTGATCCTGGGGGCTCTGTTGGGGTCCTGGGGTTTGTTTTGGGGTCTTGACAGCTCTGTTGGGGTCCTGGGGGCTCTGTTGGTGTCCTGGAGGCTCTGTTGGGGTCCTGGGGACTCTGTTGGGGTCCCGGGGGTCTCTGTTGGGGTCCCGGGGGTCTCTGTTGGGTCCCGGGGTCTCTGTTGGGGTCCCGGAAGTCTCTGTTGGGGTCCTGGGGGCTCTGTTGTGGTCCTGGGGGTTCTGTTGTGGTCCCGGGGGGCTCTGTTGTGGTCCCGGGGGCTCTGTTGTGGTCCTGGGGTCTCTATTGTTGTTTTGGGGGCTCTGTTGGGGTCCCGGGGGCTCTGTTGGGGTCCTGGGGGCTCTGTTGTTTTTTTGGCAGCTTTATTGTTGTCGCGGGGACACTGTTGGGGTCCTGGGGGCTCTGTTGGGGTCCTGGGGGCTTTGTCGGGTTCCTGGGGGCTCTCGTCGTGTCCTGGGGCCTCTGTTGGGGTCCCGGGGGCTCTGCTGGGGTCCTGCGGGTTCTGTTGGGGTCCCGGAGGCTCTGTTGGGGTCCCGGAGGCTCTGTTGGGGTCCCGGGGGCTCTGTTGGGGGTCCTGGGGGCTCTGTTGTTGTCCTGGAAGCTCCGTGGTGGTCCTGGGGGCTCTGTTGTTTTTTTGGCAGATTTATTGTTGGCGTGGGGACTCTGTTGGGGGTCCTGGGGGCTCTGTTGGGGGTCCTGGGGGCTCTGTTGGAGGTCCTGGGGGCTCTGTTGCGGTCCTGGGGGCTCTGTTGTGCTCCTGAGGACTCTGTTGTGCTCCTGGGGGCTCTGTTGTGCTCCTGGGGGCTCTGATGGGTCCTGGGAGCTCTGTTGTTCTCCTGGGGACTCTGTTGGGGTCCTGGGGGCTCTGTTGGGGTCCTGGGGGCTCTGTTTGGGTCCTGGGGGCTCTGTTGGGGTCCTGGGTGTTCTATTCGGGTACTGGGGGCTCTGATGGTGTCCTGGGGGCTCTGTTGGGGTCCTGGGAGCTCTGTTATTCTCCCGGGGGCTCTGTTGGCGTCCGGGGGCTCTGTTGGCGTCCCGGGGGCACTGTTGCGTCCCGGGGGCTCTGTTGGAGTCCTGGGGGCTTTGTTCGGGTCCTGGGATCTCTGTTGTAGTCCCGGGGGCTCTGTTGGGGTCCCGGGTGCTCTTTTGAGGTTCCGGGGGCTCTGTTGGGGTCCTGGGGGTTCTGTTGTGGTCCTGGGGTTCTGTTGGGTCCTGGGGGCTCTGTTCTTGTCCTGGGGGCTCTGTTCTTGTCCTGGGGGCTCTGTTCTTGTCCTGGGGGCTCTGTTGGGATCCTGGGGCCTCTGTTGGGATCCTGGGGCCTCTGTTGGGATCCTGGGGGATCTGTTGGGGGTCCTGGGGGCTCTGTTGCGGTCGTGGGTTCACTGTTGCGGTCGTGGGTGCTATGCTGGGGTCCTGGGGGTCTCTGTTGGGGTCCGGGGGGCTCTGTTGTGCTCCTGGGGGCTCTGTTGTGGTCCTGGGGGTCTCTGTTGTGGTCCTGGGAGCTCTGTTGTGCTCCTGGGGGCTCTGTTGGGGTCCCGGGGGCTCTGTTGGGGGTCCTGGGGGCTCTGTTGTTGTCCTGGAAGCTCCGTGGTGGTCCTGGGGGCTCTGTTGTTTTTTTGGCAGATTTATTGTTGGCGTGGGGGCTCTGTTGGGGGTCCTGGGGGCTCTGTTGGGGGTCCTGGGGGCTCTGTTGGAGGTCCTGGGGCTCTGTTGCGGTCCTGGGGGCTCTGTTGTGCTCCTGAGGACTCTGTTGTGCTCCTGGGGGCTCTGTTGTGCTCCTGGGGCTCTGATGGGGTCCTGGGAGCTCTGTTGTTCTCCTGGGGACTCTGTTGGGGTCCTGGGGGCTCTGTTGGGGTCCTGGGGGCTCTGTTTGGGTCCTGGGGGCTCTGTTGGGGTCCTGGGTGTTCTATTCGGGTACTGGGGGCTCTGATGGTGTCCTGGGGGCTCTGTTGGGGTCCTGGGAGCTCTGTTATTCTCCCGGGGCTCTGTTGGCGTCCCGGGGGCTCTGTTGGCGTCCCGGGGGCACTGTTGGCGTCCCGGGGCTCTGTTGGAGTCCTGGGGGCTTTGTTCGGGTCCTGGGATCTCTGTTGTAGTCCCGGGGGCTCTGTTGGGGGTCCCGGGTGCTCTTTTGAGGTTCCGGGGGCTCTGTTGGGGTCCTGGGGGTTCTGTTGTGGTCCTGGGGGTTCTGTTGGGGTCCTGGGGGCTCTTTTCTTGTCCTGGGGGCTCTGTTCTTGTCCTGGGGGCTCTGTTCTTGTCCTGGGGGCTCTGTTGGGATCCTGGGGCCTCTGTTGGGATCCTGGGGCCTCTGTTGGGATCCTGGGGATCTGTTGGGGGTCCTGGGGGCTCTGTTGCGGTCGTGGGTTCACTGTTGCGGTCGTGGGTGCTATGCTGGGGTCCTGGGGGTCTCTGTTGGGGTCCGGGGGGCTCTGTTGTGCTCCTGGGGGCTCTGTTGTGGTCCTGGGGGTCTCTGTTGTGGTCCTGGGAGCTCTGTTGTGCTCCTGGGGGCTCTGTTGGGGTCCTGGGGTTGGTTTTGAGGTCCTGGGGGCTCTGTTGGTGTCCTGGGGGCTCTGTTGTTCTCCTGGGGCTCTGTTGGGGTCCTGGGGGCTCTGTTGGGGTCCTGCGGGCTCTGTTGTTCTCCTAGGGACTCTGTTGGGGTCCCGGGAGCTCTGTTGGTGTCCTGGGTGCACTGTTGGTGTCCCGGGGGCTCTGTTGACATCCTGGGGGCTCTGTTGGGGTCCCGGGGGCTCTGTTGGGGTCCTGGGGGCTCTGTTGGGGTCCTGGGGGCACTGTTGGGGTCCTGCGGGCTCTGTTGGTGTCCTGGGGGCACTGTTGTGGTCCTGGGGCCTCTGTCGTTGTCCTGGGTACTCTGTTGTTTTCCTGGGGGCTCTGTTGTTGTCCTGGGGGTTTTGTTCGGACCCTGGGGGCTCTGTTGGGGTCCCGGGGCTCTGTTGGGGTCCCGGGGGTTTTATTCGGGTCCTGGGGGCTCTGTTGGGGTCCTGGGGGCTCTGTTGGGGTCCTGGGGGCTCTGTTGCGGTCCTGGGGTTTGTTTTGGGGTCTTGACGGCTCTGTTGGGGTCCTGGGGGCACTGTCGTTGTCCGGGGGCTCTGTCGTTGTCCCGGGGGGTCTGTCGTTGTCCCGGGGGCTCTGTCGGTGTCCCGGGGTCTCTGTTGGGGTCCTGGGGGTCTCTGTTGGGATCCTGGGGGCTCTGTTGGGGTCCTGGGGGCTCTGTTGGTGTCCTGGGGGCACTGTTGTGGTACTGGGGGCTCTGTTGGGGTCCTGGGGTGTCTGTTCGAGTCCTGGGGGTTTTGTTCGGGTCCTGGGGTCTCTGTTGTTCTCCTGGGGTCTCTGTTTGGGCTCCGGAGCTCTGTTGTTGTCCCGGGGGCTCTGTTGTTTTCCCGGGGGCTCTGTTGTTTTCCCGGGGGCTCTGTTGGAGTCCTGGGGGCTCTGTTGGGGTCCTGGGGGTTTTGTTCGGGTCCTGGGGGCTCTGTTGTGGTTCTGGGGGCTCTGTTGGTGTCCTGGGGGCTCTGTTGGTGTCCTGGGGGCTCTGTTGGGGTCCTGGGAGCTCTGTTGTTCTCCTGGGGACTCTGTTGGGGTCCCGGGGGCTCTGCTGGGGTCCTGGGGGCTCTGTCGTGCTCCTGGGGATCTCTGTTGGGGTCCTGGTGAACTCTGTTGGGGTCCTGGGGGCTCTGTTGGGGTCCTGGGGTTTGTTTTGAGGTCTTGACGGCTCTGTTGGGGTCCCGGGGGCTCTGTTGGGGTCCCGGGGGCTCTGTTGGGGTCCCGGGGGCTCTGTTGGGGTCCTGGGTTTTTTTTCGGACCTGGGGGCTCTGTTGGGGTCCCGGGGGCTCTCTTGGGGTCCTGGGGGCTCTGTTTGTTTCCTGGGGGCTCTGTTTGTTTCCTGGGGGCTCTGTTTGTTTCCTGGGGCGCTGTTGGGGTCCTGGGGGCTCTGTTGGGGTCCTGGGGGTTCTGTTCGTGTCCTGGGGTCTCTGTTGTGGTCCTGGGGAATCTGTTGTTGTCCTGGGGGCTCTGTTGTGGTCCTGGGGTCTCTATTGTTGTTTTGGGGGCTCTGTTGGGGTCCTGGGGGCTCTGTTCGGGTCCTGGGGGCTCTGTTGGGGTCCCGGGGGCTCTGTTGGGGTCCCGGGTGCTCTTTGGAGGTCCCGGGGTCTCTGTTGTGGGCCCGGGGGCTCTGTTGGGGTACTGTGGGCTCTGTTGGGATCCCGGGGGCTCTGTTGGGGTCCCGGGGGCTCTGTTGGGGTCCTGGGGGCACTGTTGTGGTCCTGGGGGCTCTGTTGGGGTCCTTGGGGCTCTGTTGGGGTCCTTGGCGATTTGTTCGGGTCCCGGGGGCTCTGTTGGGGTCCCGGGGGCTCTGTTGGGGTCCCGGGGGCTCTGTTGGGGTCCCGGGGGCTCTGTTGGCGTCGTGAGTGCTCTATTGGGGTCCTTAAGTCTCTGTTCCGGTCCTGGGGGCTCTGTTCCGGTCCTGGGGGCTCTGTTCGTGTCCTGGGGGCTCTGTTCGTGTCCTGGAGGCTCTGGTGTTGTCCTTGGGGCTCTGTTCATGTCCTGGGGGCTCTGTTGTTTTCCTGGCTGCACTTTTGGGTTCCTGGGTGCTCTGTTGGGTTTCTGGGGGCTCTGTTGGGTTCCTGGGGACTCTGTTGGGGTTCTGGGGTCTCTGTTGGGGTCCTGAAGTCTCTGTTGGCGTCCTGGGGGCTCTGTTGGGGTCCTGGGGGCTCTGTTGGGGTCCTGGGGCTCTGTTGGGGTCCTGGGGGCTCTGTTGGGGTCCTGGGGCTTTGTTGGGGTACTGGGTGTTCTATTCGGGTACTGGAGGATCTGTTGTGGTCCTGGGAGCTCTGTTGGGGTCCCGGGGCACTGTTGGGGTCCCGGGGGCACTGCTGGGGTCCGGGGGCTCTGCTGGGGTCAGGGGGCTCTGTTGGGGTCCCGGGGGCTCTGTTGGGTCCCGGGGCTCTGTTGGCGTCGTGAGTGCTCTATTGGGGTCCTTAAGTCTCTGTTCCGGTCCTGGGGGCTCTGTTCCGGTCCTGGGGGCTCTGTTCCATTCCGTGGGGCTCTGTTGGTGTTTTGGGGGCTCTGTTGGGGTCCTGGGGCTCTGTTCGTGTCCTGGGGGCTCTGTTCGTGTCCTGGGGGCTCTGTTCGTGTCCTGGGGGCTCTGTTCGGGTCCTGGAGGCTCTGGTGTTGTCCTTGGGGCTCTGTTCATGTCCTGGGGGCTCTGTTGTTTTCCTGCTGCACTTTTGGGTTCCTGGGTGCTCTGTTGATTTTCTGGGGGCTCTGTTGGGTTCCTGGGGACTCTGTTGGGGTTCTGGGGTCTCTGTTGGGTCCTGAAGTCTCTGTTGGCGTCCTGGGAGTTCTGTTCGGGTTCTGGGGCTCTGTTGGGGTCCTGGGGACTCTGTTGGGGTCCTGGGGGCTCTGTTGGGGTCCTGGGGGCTTTGTTGGGGTACTGGGTGTTCTATTCGGGTACTGGAGGCTCTGTTGGTGTCCTGGGAGCTCTGTTGGGGTCCCGGGGGCTCTGTTGGGGTCCCGGGGGCACTGCTGGGGTCCTGGGGCTCTGCTGGGGTCCGGGGGCTCTGCTGGGGTCCTGGGGGCTCTGTTGGGGTCCTGGGGGCACTGTTGTGGTCCTGGTGGTTTTGTTCGGGTCCTGGGGGCTCTGTTGGGGTCCTCGGGGCTCTGTTGGATCCTGGGGGCTCTGTTGGGGTCCTGGGGGTTTTGTTGGGGTCCTGGGGGCTCTGTTGTGGTCCCGGGGGCTCTGTTGTGGTCCCGGGGGCTCTGTTGGGGTCCTGGGGGTTTTGTTCGGGTCCCGGGGCCTCTGTTGGGGTCCCGGGGGCTCTGTTGGGGTCCCGGGGGCTCTGTGGGGTCCTGGGGGCTCTGCTGGGGTCCTGGGGGCTCTGTTGGGGTCCCGGGGGCTCTGTTGGGGTCCTGGGGGCTCTGTTGGGGTCCCGGGGGCTCTGCTGGGGTCCCGGGGGCTCTGTTGGGGTCCTGGGGGTTTTGTTCGAGTCCCGGGGGCTCTGTTGGGCTCCCGGGGGCTCTGTTGGGGTCCCGGGGGCTCTGTTGGGGTCCCGGGGGCTCTTTGGAGGTCCCGGGGTCTCTGTTGTGGGCCTGTGGGCTCTGTTGGGGTCCTGGGGGCTCTGTTGTTCTCCTGGGGTCTCTGTTGTGGTCCCGGGGACTCTGTTGTTGTCCTGGGGCTCTGTTGTTGTTTTGGGGGCTCTGTTGTGGGGTCCCGGGGGCTCTGTTGGGCTCCCGGGGGCTCTCTTGGGGACCCGGGGGCTCTGTTGGGTTCCCGGGTGCTCTTTGGAGGTCCCGGGGTCTCTGTTGTGGGCCTGGGGGCTCTGTTGGGGTCCTGGGGCTCTGTTGGGGTCCTGGGGCTCTGTTTTGGTCCTGGGGTTTGTTTTGGGGTCCTGGGGGCTCTGTTGGGGTCCTTGGGGCTCTGTTGGGGTCCTTGGAGTTTTGTTCGGGTCCTGGGGTCTCTGTTGTTCTCCTGGGGTCTCTGTTGGGGCCCCGGGGGCTCTGTTGTTGTACTGGGGTTTTGTTCGGGTCCTGGGGGCTCTGTTGGGGTCCTGGGGGCTCTGTTGGGGTCCTGGGGGCTCTGTTGGGGTCCCGGTGCCTCTGTTGGGGTCCCGGGGTCTCTGTTGGGGTCCCGGGGGCTCTGTTGGGTTCCCGGGGGCTCTGTTGGGGTCCCGGGTGCTCTTTTGAGGTTCCGGGGGCTCTGTTGGGGTCCTGGGGGTTCTGTTGTGGTCCTGGGGGTTCTGTTGGGGTCCTGGGGGCTCTTTTCTTGTCCTGGGGGCTCTGTTCTTGTCCTGGGGCTCTGTCGGGTTCCTGGGGCCTCTGTTGGGATCCTGGGGCCTCTGTTGGGATCCTGGGGGCTCTGTTGGGGGTCCTGGGGGCTCTGTTGCGGTCGTGGGTTCACTGTTGCGGTCGTGGGTGCTATGCTGGGGTCCTGGGGGTCTCTGTTGGGGTCCGGGGGGCTCTGTTGTGCTCCTGGGGGCTCTGTTGGGGTCCTGGGGGTCTCTGTTGTGGTCCTGGGAGCTCTGTTGTGGTCCTGGGGGCTCTGTTGGGGTCCTGGGGTTGGTTTTGAGGTCCTGGGGGCTCTGTTGGTGTCCTGGGGGCTCTGTTGGTGTCCTGGGTGCTCTGTTGGGGTTCTGGGGGCTCTGTTGGGGTCCTGGGGGCTCTGTTGGGGTCCTGGGGGCTCTGTTGTTCTTCTAGGAGCTCTGTTGGGGTCCCGGGAGCTCTGTTGGGGTCCTGGGTGCACTGTTGATGTCCCGGGGGCTCTGTTGGCATCCGGGGGCTCTGTTGGGGTCCCGGGGGCTCTGTTGGGGTCCTGGGGGCTCTGTTGGGGTCCTGGGGGCACTGTTGGGGTCCTGCGGGCTCTGTTGGTGTCCTGGGGGCTCTGTTGTGGTCCTGGGGGCTCTGTTGTTGTCCTGGGGGCTCTGTTGTTGTCCCGGGGGCTCTGTTGTTGTCCTGGGGGTTTTGTTCGGACCCTGGGGCTCTGTTGGGGTCCCGGGGGCTCTGTTGGGGTCCCGGGGGTTTTATTCGGTCCTGGGGGCTCTGTTGGGGTCCTGGGGGCTCTGCTGTTGTCCTGGGGTTTGTTTTGGGGTCCCGGGAGCTCTGTTGTTTTCCTGGGGGCTCTGTCGGTGTCCCGGGGCTCTGTCGGTGTCCCGGGGGCTCTGTCGGTGTCCCGGGGGTCTCTGTTGGGGTCCTGGGGGTCTCTGTTGGGGTCCTGGGGACTCTGTTGGGGTCCTGGGGGCTCTGTTGGGGTCCTGGGGGCTCTGTTGGGGTCCTGGGGGCTTTGTTGGGGAACTGGGTGTTCTATTCGGGTACTGGAGGCTCTGTTGGTGTCCTGGGGGCTCTGTTGGGGTCCTGGGAGCTCTGTTGGGGTCCCGGGGGCACTGTTGGGGTCCCGGGGGCACTGCTGGGGTCCGGGGGCTCTGCTGGGGTCCGGGGGCTCTGCTGGGGTCCGGGGGCTCTGCTGGGGTCCTGGGGGCTCTGTTGGGGTCCTGGGGGCACTGTTGTGGTCCTGGTGGTTTTGTTCGGGTCCTGGGGGCTCTGTTGGGGTCCTGGGGGCTCTGTTGGTATCCTGGGTGCTCTGTTGGGGTCCTGGGGGTTTTGTTGGGGTCCTGGGGGCTCTGTTGTGGTCCCGGGGGCTCTGTTGGGGTCCTGGGGGCTCTGTTGGGGTCCTGGGTGTTTTGTTCGGGTCCCGGGCCCTCTGTTGGGGTCCCGGGGCCTCTGCTGGGGTCCCGGGGGCTCTGCTGGGGTCCTGGGGGCTCTGTTGGGGTCCCGGGGGCTCTGTTGGGGTCCCGGGGGCTCTGTTGGGGTCCCGGGGGCTCTGTTGGGGTCCTGGGGGTTTTGTTCGAGTCCCGGGGGCTCTGTTGGGCTCCCGGGGGCTCTGTTGGGGTCCCGGGGGCTCTGTTGGGGTCCCGGGGGTTCTGTTGGGGTCCCGGGGCTCTTTGGAGGTCCCGGGGTCTCTGTTGTAGGCCTGTGGGCTCTGTTGGGGTCCTGGGGGCTCTGTTGTTCTCCTGGGGTCTCTGTTGTGGTCCCGGGGACTCTGTTGTTGTCCTGGGGGCTCTGTTGTGGTCCTGGGGTCTCTATTGTTGTTTTGGGGGCTCTGTTGGGGTCCTGAAGTCTCTGTTGGCGTCCTGGGAGTTCTGTTCGGGTTCTGGGGGCTCTGTTGGTGTCCTGGGGACTCTGTTGGGGTCCTGGGGGCTCTGTTGGGGTCCTGGGGGCTTTGTTGGTGTACTGGGTGTTCTATTCGGGTACTGGAGGCTCTGTTGGTGTCCTGGGGGCTCTGTTGGGGTCCTGGGAGCTCTGTTGGGGTCCCGGGGGCACTGCTGGGGTCCGGGGGCTCTGCTGGGGTCCGGGGGCTCTGCTGGGGTCCTGGGGCTCTGTTGGGGTCCTGGGGCACTGTTGTGGTCCTGGTGGTTTTGTTCGGGTCCTGGGGGCTCTGTTGGGGTCCTCGGGGCTCTGTTGGGATCCTGGGGGCTCTGTTGGGGTCCTGGGGGTTTTGTTGGGGTCCTGGGGGCTCTGTTGTGGTCCCGGGGGCTCTGTTGTGGTCCCGGGGGCTCTGTTGGGGTCCTGGGGGTTTTGTTCGGGTCCCGGGGCCTCTGTTGGGGTCCCGGGGCCTCTGTTGGAGTCCCGGGGCCTCTGTTGGGGTCCCGGGGGCTCTGTTGGGGTCCTGAGGGCTCTGCTGGGGTCCTGGGGACTCTGTTGGGGTCCCGGGGGCTCTGTTGGGGTCCTGGGGGCTCTGTTGGGGTCCCGGGGGCTCTGCTGGGGTCCCGGGGGCTCTGTTGGGGTCCTGGGGGTTTTGTTCGAGTCCCGGGGGCTCTGTTGGGGTCCCGGGGGCTCTGTTGGGGTCCCGGGGGTTCTGTTGGGGTCCCGGGGGCTCTTTGGAGGTCCCGGGGTCTCTGTTGTAGGCCTGTGGCTCTGTTGGGGTCCTGGGGGCTCTGTTGTTCTCCTGGGGTCTCTGTTGTGGTCCCGGGGACTCTGTTGTTGTCCTGGGGGCTCTGTTGTCGTCCTGGGGTCTCTATTGTTGTTTTGGGGGCTCTGTTGGGGTCCCGGGGGCTCTCTTGGGGACCCGGGGGCTCTGTTGGGTTCCCGGGTGCTCTTTGGAGGTCCCGGGGTCTCTGTTGTGGGCCTGGGGGCTCTGTTGGGGTCCTGGGGGCTCTGTTGGGGTCCTAGGGGCTCTGTTTTGGTCCTGGGGTTTGTTTTGGGGTCCTGGGGGCTCTGTTGGGGTCCTTGGGGCTCTGTTGGGGTCCTTGGAGTTTTGTTCGGGTCCTGGGGTCTCTGTTGTTCTCCTGGGGTCTCTGTTGGGGCCCCGGGGTCTCTGTTGTTGTACTGGGGGTTTTGTTCGGGTCCTGGGGGCTCTGTTGTGGTCCTGGGGGTTTTGTTCGGGTCCTGGGGGCTCTGTTGGGGTCCTGGGGGCTCTGTTGGGGTCCCGGTGCCTCTGTTGGGGTCCCGGGGTCTCTGTTGGGGTCCCGGGGGCTCTGCTGGGGTCCCGGGGCTCTGTTGGGGTCCCGGGTGCTCTTTTGAGGTTCCGGGGGCTCTGTTGGGGTCCTGGGGGTTCTGTTGGGGTCCTGGGGGTTCTGTTGGGGTCCTGGGGGCTCTTTTCTTGTCCTGGGGGCTCTTTTCTTGTCCTGGGGGCTCTGTTCTTGTCCTGGGGGCTCTGTCGGGTTCCTGGGGCCTCTGTTGGGATCCTGGGCCTCTGTTGGGATCCTGGGGGCTCTGTTGGGGGTCCTGGGGGCTCTGTTGCGGTCGTGGGTTCACTCTTGCGGTCGTGGGTGCTATGCTGGGGTCCTGGGTGTCTCTGTTGGGGTCCGGGGGGCTCTGTTGTGCTCCTGGGGGCTCTGTTGGGGTCCTGGGGGTCTCTGTTGTGGTCCTGGGAGCTCTGTTGTGGTCCTGGGGGCTCTGTTGGGGTCCTGGGGTTGGTTTTGAGGTCCTGGGGGCTCTGTTGGTGTCCTGGGGGCTCTGTTGGTGTCCTGGGGGCTCTGTTGGGGTTCTGGGGGCTCTGTTGGGGTCCTGGGGGCTCTGTTGGGGTCCTGGGGGCTCTGTTGTTCTCCTAGGAGCTCTGTTGGGGTCCCGGGAGCTCTGTTGGGGTCCTGGGTGCACTGTTGATGTCCCGGGGGCTCTGTTGGCATCCCGGGGGCTCTGTTGGGGTCCCGGGGGCTCTGTTGGGGTCCTGGGGGCTCTGTTGGGGTCCTGGGGGCACTGTTGGGGTCCTGCGGGCTCTGTTGGTGTCCTGGGGCTCTGTTGTGGTCCTGGGGGCTCTGTTGTTGTCCTGGGGGCTCTGTTGTTGTCCCGGGGGCTCTGTTGTTGTCCTGGGGGTTTTGTTCGGACCCTGGGGGCTCTGTTGGGGTCCCGGGGGCTCTCTTGGGGTCCCGGGGGTTTTATTCGGTCCTGGGGGCTCTGTTGGGGTCCTGGGGGCTCTGCTGTTGTCCTGGGGTTTGTTTTGGGGTCCCGGGAGCTCTGTTGTTGTCCTGGGGGCACTGTCGGTGTCCCGGGGGCTCTGTCGGTGTCCCGGGGCTCTGTCGGTGTCCCGGGGGTCTCTGTTGGGGTCCTGGGGGTCTCTGTTGGGGTCCTGGGGGTCTCTGTTGGGGTCCTGGGGGCTCTGTTGGGGTCCTGGGGGCTCTGTTGGGGTCCTGGGGGCTTTGTTGGGGAACTGGGTGTTCTATTCGGGTACTGGAGGCTCTGTTGGTGTCCTGGGGGCTCTGTTGGGGTCCTGGGAGCTCTGTTGGGGTCCCGGGGGCACTGTTGGGGTCCCGGGGGCACTGCTGGGGTCCGGGGGCTCTGCTGGGGTCCGGGGGCTCTGCTGGGGTCCTGGGGGCTCTGTTGGGGTCCTGGGGGCACTGTTGTGGTCCTGGTGGTTTTGTTCGGGTCCTGGGGGCTCTGTTGGGGTCCTGGGGGCTCTGTTGGTATCCTGGGTGCTCTGTTGGGGTCCTGGGGGTTTTGTTGGGGTCCTGGGGGCTCTGTTGTGGTCCCGGGGGCTCTGTTGGGGA